>NW_028277170.1:12953593-13105937 GCF_051122295.1 Plectrocnemia conspersa
TTACATGTCAAAAATAAAGCCTACGCAATTCTGGGAAGCGAGGCGTTGAATCGCTTGCTAAATAGTGTAAGCCATTCAATGGAAAATTTGCTATCCTATTCTAACAGCGATAGCTCTCCTAGCTCCAGTAATATATAAGCATAAATGCTAGAACATATAACATAACATTTATTCACTTCTTTTTTTCATCGATCATCACAGATTAAATTTATGTAGATATTCATCCGCGAGATTTTCTTAATCTCACGGATAAATATGGTGATCGAGCTAGGCCGTATAAATGTGGCATTAAAAATCTTTAATAATTAGCTTATATAGCTCTGTTTTATATGTATTAAAAAATATTTTTGTATACATTATACCCGCTTTAGCACGTTAAAAAAAATATAGTTTGTAATTAATCAAATAACATTGTATTGATATCTAAATAAACAAACATTAATTTTTACACATTTTTTTATTTGACGAATCCTTTATAATGTAAAAGACCGAAAACTGAAGTCCACTAAAGATTCTATAAGCACAATAGGTGAGTGCGGTTAAATAAATAGTAATAAAAAAGTAAAATATCCATATGACCATACAAACAAACTCGCAGAAGATTTTATTATTAACTACTACTATACTACTTAAACTTTAATTAACTGGTCAATTATTTATATATATATATATATATATATGTATGTTAAATATAATCGCCGTCAGATATTCAAAACAATATTAAGTTTAAACACATAGCTAAAACAAGTGTATGATGAAAAAATATTTAAATTTATAATCATTCGATCAGCGATATACTATTATAAAAAATTGCAGTCAGTGTTAATATATTGTACATATACCTAATGAATTAATTAAAATACAATTGTATAATTAAGTTGTGTATCAATTAGCCCATTTAGAGAAGTAATAATAAATTAGCAAAAAAGTGTGCGTGTGGGATAAAAACTAAAAGCACTAACTTTACTAAAGATTTTTTTATTTAAACATAATATTCTTACATGCTTTGAAAGTAGTAGGTAATATTAGTAATGTATTTAATGTGGCCGCCTTGTAAATTCTTTAATGTGGACCACCCGCCGCCGCGCTGTATTTAATCGACTTCGTTGATTTTATCATCAGCTAAACACAAATAACATTTTGTCAATTAATTCTATTAACATAATTTAGCTTTATATCAAAGTTTACAACTTACATAAGTATTCAGCCAAAATTTCCTTTTTGATCAAAGGAGGATTTTCGCATTTTTCAGCTTCGTCATTAACTGCCGCAGCTCTGCAAACTTGCTCGACGCAAGTCTCCTCAGACATCTCCTTATCGACGGCATGCTCTTCCTTATCGACGGCATGCTCTTCCTTTTCGTCTTCCGCATTTAAAACAACACCCTCGTCCTTTTCATCTTCTTTGGTTCCACCACTACTTGTTTCCATTTCGGCATTTCCTTCTTGGGTTACATATACTATTCTATCTGGATCCGTTAATTCCAGCCAATTAACAATTTCTTCTTCAGTGAATTCGTCCATCTTTGCTGCGGATGGCTAAAATTATAAAACATTATTATAATAAATATATATATATATATATATATATATATATATATATATATATATATATATATATATATATATATATATATATATATATATATATATATATATATAAACCATACGCTGTATGATATAAAAATTTGTTAGACTTACGAAGTAGCGAACAGCACAATGCACCTCCACCGGCTTCGCGGCGACGTATAACCGATTGGAAGCGTATATACATACATATACATATACATATACGTACGTGTAATTCTGTGTTGCCAATATTAAAAAACAATATGATATATTTGCGTGCTTTATATATATATATATATATATATATATATATATATATATATATATATATATATATATATATATATATATATATATATATATATATATATATATATATATATATATTTCTCTTTTACGTAGGGTTATTTTTCTTTTATTGTCGATTGCTTTTCTATATTTTTTTACAATTGGGTTTTTGAATTTCTTAACTTAATGTTCACTGTCCGAGAGTTTATCTGCTCTTTATAAGAAGGCTGCTGTAGAGCTTAGTTGTAAAGGATGATGGAATTAGCGTTTAAATATAATTAAAATATATACTATATTTATGTATATACAAATACAGTTTTCGCAAAAATAATGGGGCACCCCTTAAAATGTTGTGTAACTCCTTACAAGTCCATAGTCTGACTGAAATATTTTATTAGAATTTGTCATTTTTTATTGCTTTTTTTTATTACCTGAGAATGAGTTAATTTTATTTCCTGAGAATGAGTTAATTTTACGTATGTTTCAATTATTATTTCTTATTATTTAATATTGCATTTATAGTTAATAAGAATAAAACAAATTATTGATTCTATTAGTTTTGTTGCTTTGATTTATTTTAGTACTTTTTTTATTAGTATGTTTTATTAATATATTCTAACATTTTTTTATTATTAAATTTTGTTATTTCATTTTCAATATTTATTATATATTATATCGTTTTTGTGGTTTTTTTGATATTATTACAGAGGTTTTTAATGTTTTTTATAAAATTAACATTAAATATTTTCTGTGATGTTTATTAATTAATGATATTATTTGGTATAGAAATCATTAACAAAAATTTAAATTTAAGAAAAATATTATATAATTTTAATGTTTTTTTTTATTTCTTCAGTTATATATGTAAATATATAACAATTATATTTTATGCAAATATACAACTATCGGGAGTACCTAAAAACAGTGAAATATCGACCGCCGTACATGTACGGCGATGCTCCTCAAATGGTTAAAATGGGATTGCAGGTCTTATTGTTCGGTCTCGCCTAAACGAAACTGAACAATAAATACAATAAGACCATCGTTATGTTCAGTTGCGTCGGCGTCAGTTGACCACACGCTGGAGTTTGCCGTAAACAGTGTGCGAGAGGGCAAAACTCCTCTTGAGTTTGAATCCTCAACTCTAGAGGAGTCATGGAAGTAAACTTTCCTTTGGACTACCAATGACGAGTAAAGCATAGCATATCTACGCAAGCTGGCCAAAGGGCTTGGTTCCTTAGGGAACCGAGGGCTAAAGCTGAAACCGAGTACAAACGTCTCTCTGATTTCAGGAGGACTGAGTCGAACATTGAAGAAACGACACGAAATGCAGATGCAAGCAAAGCAAATGCACTGCAAAGGCAATGCAAATGCTATGCAGTTAGTCTAGAGCATAGTTCCTTAACCGGTGGTCCGCGAAGATTTTTATGATCGAATTTTATGCTGTATTTTATGCATTTTTAAATTATATTTTTTGTTACTGACTAGCTAAACATACTTAAATATGGTTATATCAGCATATTGTGTTGCAAAATTAATTGTTTTGAATAAAAAAATCAATTATATAAATATTTATTATTTTATTTTAATGTTGATGGTCCGCAAAACATTTTTTGATTTTTTTGCTGGTCCGTGGATGTAAAAAGGTTAAGAAACTATGGTCTAGAGAACGTTTCTTAACGCGTTCGATAAAAATAGTACTACGGGGGGTGGATCCCGCTCATCCAGCCCTCAAAAGCTATATGCCGCCCATTGGGTTGAGCTCGTTGAGCAAGTACTAGTGGCGGCAGTGGTTGACGCACATGGGTAAATGTAGTAACTCTCTCTATTCAGTTGTGTAGTAACGCAAGTAGAGCCATAGGGCTCGGTCCCTCTTGGGGTCTGAGGGCCAAGGCTACGACTGAAGCATCATAAACACCCTCCGTAAACCTGGGGGGTGGTGCTGTTACAAGGATGAAACGCATTGCATGCAGTGCAATGCGTTTCAAAAATAAATAAAACTTAGAGTGGGCCCATAAACACTGAGATTGGATATCTGATTGGGCGAAAGTCATTTTGTCTGAAAAATCTAACTTTGGGGTAATCTTAAAAAAATATTAATAATATGTTACTTTTTTTTTATTCTTCTAAAGTAATATTTTTTTAAATAATCACAACTTTTAAAACATTTTTTTAATTTTTTGGGACCCTTTATGTAATACATATTTACTGAGCAGTCGGAGATGAATATCTATCTGATTGGGTAATAACCAAAGTTAAATATAGTGGCGGAAGCGTTATAGTCTGTGGTTCCATGGCAGCAGCATGGGTAGGAAACCTGTACATTTGTAAGGGTAGTATGAATAGTGATATTTATATTTCAATGTTGGAATCCAACAGGAAAATCCTGAAAGTCATTAGTTGACAGTATGCCAAAAATGGTTGTAGCTGTAATTAATGCTAAAGGTGAGCCTACTAAATAAAAAATTAAACTTAAAATAAATACTTTAAGCAACCTCGATCGGTTTTTTACCTATTTTTTCAAGATATAACACATTAATTGGGGCGCCCTATTAATATGGCCAAGCTTGTATTCTCGCTGGCTCAGAAAATTGGTTATAGATAATCTTACCGAGGGAGCGGCTAAAGCCGACTGCATCGCGGGTGGGCTGGCTGGCCAGCTGTCTTGCGCAGTCGATACACGTGCGCTATGAATTTTAATCGAGAACTGAATTACTTGCGCATGCGCACTAAAACTTCAGCCGTTACTCGTGCTTATGTTTACAGTCGCCCGTCATCACCAGTTCATGCGGTTGACGTCATTTTCTTGGCCTTATATAATTTAGCTTGGTTTATAACCAAGTATTTGAAACAGCTTACGCGTTGTCTTTTTATCTTTTGCTAACTTTAATATTTATTGCTTCTCCATAACTTCTTACAATTAGGCTTTCAATTTTGCCTAATATTTTGGTTGTATCAAAATGTATATGATGAATGAAATGTGTTGATTTTTGTTAGTGGGAAACTGTTTGATTACAATTTTTGTAGAGGTATAGCATGGCTGTATATTCCGCGAATAAGGCAGTAATGATTTTTTGTTTTATTTTCCAGAAAAGTCACTTTAAAAAAATAGTAAATACATGATCGAATGATTTATTTTCGAGAAACGAATATATTATTTTGACTAGTTCCGGTAGAAATTTAATAAGCTTAAATTATATTTGTCTGAACACAACTCAGTTATATTCTCATTCTTTTTAAATAAAGTGACCAGATTTTGAAAATATCAAGGGAGGACACAAAAAATTTACCTAAAACGATTCAACAATTTCCTAATTATAAATCCCCGGAATGAATATATTTCAAACAGAGCCTTAAAAAAGTTTGCACTGATTGCTATAGATTAATTTATAAATATTATAAATACGTCACTTGATTATCTATATTTTTCTTCGAGCTGACGTAATAGTTCATCGAAAACCGGATACGGACCCTACACTTCGACCTACCTACGACCGACGCTCGTCACGAAAATAAAATTAACGAAAAGATAATTTTAAATTTAATTTTAGAGCATGTTAATGATACTATTATCTTACCCGATGAACAATTTGCATTTGTGTTGTGAGATATATCCAAAAGGGCTTCGACAGAAAAATTACTACAGAAATAGTATTTTTGAATATTGCTAAAGCTTTCGATCGCGTTTGCTCAGGCATTATATTTAAACTAACAAAACTATTTTTTAGTAGCTCTTATTAAATTAAAAAATCCGCTTTTAAACGGTAGAATCTTTTGAATTAAATTTTTTTTTTAATTTTTTGCCAATATTCAAACTCTTGTCTGCTGAAGTCCCCCAACGTTCATTTTTAGGACCCTTGCTATTTACAAGTCATTTCCCAAATAAGCCTACCAAAAATTAAATCACCGCTTTATTCGTTTACGACACCGCTACTTTATGTGCTTATAAAAATCACAATCGAGCAGTAGATATACTTCAAAGCAGAATAAAAAATATTGAAGAATGATCTGCTAGAAGTAACAGCAAATTCCACTAAAAGCGTCGCAGTAATGTTTACTCGAAGAAGGAAAAAAGCTTTCGCTGACGATAAATTAGTAAAAATCAAAATGTATAACAATTTTTTAGACTGAAAAAATACAGTCAAGTATTTAAGTCTCACCTTAGATTCTAAGCTTTCGTAGAAATCTCATATAGAATAACTAATTCTAAATACTAAAACAACCAGAACAAAACTCTACCCCCTTCTTTGCCGCAAATGTAAATTAAATATCAAAAACAAATTACTTATCTTTATATCTATAATAACACCTGCAATTTCGTAGCTTCCTCGGTTTAGAGATACAATACTCGTAAATACCCAATAAAACATCAGTCACAACAAAATATTTCGTTAAGAATTGCATCAAATATTCCATGATGACTTAAAAATATAGATACCCTAACTGAACACAAAATACACAATAAAAAATACACAAAAATCAGTTATATTTTTTATTTGTTGCCATTTTGGTATAGCTTGGTTTTTTATTTAATCAATTCCCTGATATTAACCGGATTTTGCTTTTTATTGTTCATCGTTCTATAAATTCATTAAATTTAAAATATACTAGATAATAAGAATAAAAGTTTAAAATTATCTTTGCATTTTTTGTAAATGCCAATTTATATGTAAAATTCTCTGAAAAAAACATTTTTATGACATCAAGCAATTGAAACATTTATTTGGACTCTAAATTTTGCTACAATTTTATATATATATATTGTAAATAAAATACTTTATTGTTAAATACGCATTTTCAAAAATAATAAAATTTAAGCTGCAATTTTTAGTAATGGCCTTACATCCTAACACACATAAATACATGTATGGATGTACTTTTTTATACACTCGCCGTTCAGCATACAACCGGTTACACGCCGTCGCGACGCCGACCAAGGTGCATCGTCCTGTCGCTTAACGCTTAACAAACTTTTACGTTATACAGCCTATTTCTATTAATATATTATAATTGCTATTTTTAATTTCAGCAGACCGCAGTAAATATGAGCTACAAGGCTTTAAACGATTTTTTAAAATGGTTCGCATTGCCGGATCCAGTTGAAAAGGTAGAAGAAGTCGAAGAAGGGGAAGCAATTCATAAAGGCAATGTCGAAGCTGAAGATAATAATCTCGATTGCGAGGATCCTCCTTTGATCAACGAAGAGGAAGTGGTCGAATATTTGGCGAATACTGTCCCAGGCGATAAAGAGACGGAGAAAAATAGCGATAAAGCCGTAGAGCATAGCGTCGGACAATTCGGCTTGTTTGCAGAGATCTTTGACGAAATTGAAGATAAATATATAGATTGCGAAAATCCTCCTTTGCTCAATGAAGAAATGTTGGCTGAATACTGGGCCCGATTGAGTGAGTTGCATTTTTTTTAATAAAGAAGTTTTTCGAATTACGCTATGTAAATAATTGTTAAAATGCTTTCTGTGTTCTTAAGATGCTGATAAAATCAACGAAGACGACAGCGCAGAGGCGAATGGTCCAGATTAAAGCAAATACAAGGCGGCACAGATTAAATACATTATTGACATAACTTAAGACTTTCAAATCATGTTTCAATATTATGTTTAAATAAAAGATATCTAAAATCAATTTAGTTATTATTTTAAATTTTATCCCATATATACTATTAATTTTACAAAAGAGGTAATATATAACTTAATAATATATGCTTAGTTTTTTATTTAAATTGTACATTGAACAAAATGGTTATTTTTTACATCTTAATTTTCTTAAGCTTCTTATCGTTTTGAGTATCTGACTGCGATTACTATTTATGAAAAATAGTTAAATATTCAGTTTAAGCTAAGTAAAACTTTTTTGTTAAAATCGATGCGTAGTAGCTTCATATAATATCTTATAATTGTTAATTATTCTATAGTTTTAGTTATTATATATCCACACTCATATTATGCTTATGGAATCTTCAATTGCCTTCGGTTTTCGGTCTTTTATGTTACAAAGGATTCGTTAAATAAAAAACATTAGGTATAATAATTTCTATGTTTATTTATCGATTAAAATAAAATATGTTTTGACGCATTACAAACTATATTTAAATTTAACAAACAAAGAACGTGCTAAATCGTGTACTACCTATGTATACAAATATACATAAATGTATTATAAAAAATTGGTCATCAAATGGCACGTTTGCTCATATATCAAACGTAATTAGTACACAACAATACTGCAGGAAGATGAGCTGTCGGTATTAGAATCGAGTAACAAATTGTCCATTGCACTTTTCTGATTATACATCAAATAATTAAACGCCTCGCTTACAAGTATAGCATTGGCTTTGTTTATAACGGCCAAATTTTGGCTCTTGGTGAACTTCAATAAACAAGCTTGCAGTAAAAACTTGTGTGAAAAAAATGTCAGTGTTAGATGAGGTATTAGTCCTTCGAGAGCTTCCAAGTAGGAGAGCTGCGACGAGAATTTCTTGAACTTGTTCTTGGCGAGCAAACTGACCACGATGTTGGACAATCCTTTGTCCACTTTTAAGTACGCAGCAACCAATTTGTTGAGCGGTTCGGTGTAGAAAGCCAAATTATCTGAGGTATATAATGGTATGATGACTTCTCTGAAATAAACTTGCTCTCTGAACTCCAGTTTGGGGACGACTTCGATGATCTCTGTTAGCACCTTCAGAATGTATGGAATTCCGTTCCAAACGTCCAGTTCGTGATTGTTCTCCAGCAGCATATCACCGAATAAATTTTCAACGACGGGAATACGCTCAGGATACGCTCGGGTGAGCAAGACGACGGCCGTACTCACAAGCTCACGCAGGTCCCTGTCTTCGAAGTAGAACATGTTGATGATTTTGACAATGAATTCGTTAGCGAAGTAGGCGCTCATGCTGATCGCGTCCACCTTGATGAATTTAAGGAGGGCGTGCAGAAACAAGAATGCGTCATCACGCGAAACCCAATTTCGGCAGTATTCATCGGGACGATTGTAATGCAGGAAGAGGTTATGATCCAACATCTCGCATATTCGAGGGTAGATTGTGGGGTGGAAAGGCTTAGTGCGATTTCCCATCGTCCTGGTGGCCTTGCGCAACTTTATGATCTTGTATGCTTCGTCATTGCTGAGGTCCACTTGGGTGATCCGTTTCAGGAACCTATTTTCAGATTTGCTCGGTACCGATGGGTGTTTTCTTTGAAAGAAGGCCCACATTTTGCAATCGTCACTTTTTACTGCAGACGATATTCGAAAATATGCGCGAGCGCTTTGACGTCCCGGCGAGCACTGAATAGCGGCAGAGGGTATGTACATCATATGTAACGTTATAACACGCGCACTGCTCAGACGCCTTTTGTTAGCAAACGTTTATTTTAATAATATATTTATTAACAAACATACCATTATATACACGCTAATTGTCAATCATTTTCTTTTCATTTTTGTGCTCATTATTTTTTTGCTCATAATTTTGTTATTAGCTTTTATATAATAGAGAATAATAATATAACATAAAATGTTGGTGGTTTACGGTAAAAAAACTTTTACAATTTAAGGGTGAAAAAATGGAAAAATAATAATGGATTGAGTGCTAATTTAAGTACATTCAGCTGAAGATCTGAAACCATTGATTGTGGTCTTTACATAGATTGTAAACCTTTTTGTAGTTGCGATCTACTTTTCTTTATTAAAAAACATCGCGATCTAACAAGGAAGAAATAATAATCTATTATACATCGTTTACAAATATTATATTTATATTAAACATTTAATTAGAAAAAATTACAATTTATAATTTATTAATATTAAAAACTAATAAAGAAAACCAAAAATAGGAGCATAGTAAATACTATATTAAATAAAATATTATTAATGAGATCGATTTGAAAATATTTTTAAAGTCGAAATTATACGATGAAAGATATGTGAAGAGTAACACCCCTTAAAATGGCGACTCTTTACAAGTGCATAGTCCCAGGGCCGGCCCTAGATTATTTAGCGCCTCAGGCAAAAACTAAATTTGCGCCCCCCCCCCCCCTAATAATACTTTAATAACTCATTACATGAGCGCAAAAATATAATTCAAATTAAAGTAATTTAATATTACATATATTTTACACCATACTCTTCTTTGCGATTGTGAGTATTTAAGAATTTGTAGTTTTATTTTTGTCGCGATTTTTTACGCGTGCAATAAACTAAAGAGTACACAGTAGTGTTTACAAAAAAATATCAGATTATATTCTTTAACAATATTGTTTGATAATTTTAAGTGAATATTGCGCCTTTATTTGGTATCACGGCGCCCCACAAGATCTAGCGCCCCAGGCGATCGCCTGTACTGCCTGCCCCTTGGGCCGGCCCTGCATAGTCTGAACGAAATATTATAGTGGGTAGTTTTAACCGTAATTTTGAAAACTATACAGAGGAATTTGTCATTTTGAATTGCTCACTTGAGTTTAAAAAAAGGATTGCAGGTCTAATTGTTCAGTTTCGCTTAAGTGATCGTTGTGTTCAATTGCGGGATTTCAGCCTTTATTTGTTGTTACAATTTTTTTATTTAATAATTTATTTTGAATATTACATAAACATTTAAATGCGAATTAAGTGAAACTAAAAGAGCAAATATAATTTTACAGCATTCGCATATTGAATATTATTGACTGAATATACCTAAAATTAATAAACACATTAATTGTTCACGACACGTTGTCAAAAATGCTTTGAAACGGTTCAATGAATGTGGTTCTTACAAATTAAAGGCAATAACTGAGAGACAATGAAAGACAACTGCCCAGAAAGATCGACTGTTGATTCACGAGTCCCTTAAAAATCGTCGAAAAACGTATTCAAAGCTGGCTGTTGAAGTCTCTACAAGCGAAAGGCCATCCATTTTTTCGCGGACGGTGAGAATAATGCTCTATGTGGGACTCGGAGGATTTAAAGCCTGACATAACTAATGGCTTTCAGAAATAAATAAAACTCGAAGGTTAGAGTTGGTCTGAAAACACCAAGATTGGACATCTAAAGATTGGGCGAAAGTCATTTGGTCCGATGAATCCAACTAATTTGTAATTTTAAACTAATATTGGTTAATATAAAAAAATAATAAAACTTAGTAGTTTATTTAAAAAATTCTAAAGCAATATTTTTTTACAGCAGGGGTACGAAACCTGTACACTTGCGAGGGTGAATAGTGACATTTATATTTCAATGTTGGAGTCCACTTTAATGGATTCATACAGGAAAATATTTCCAAACACGAAACACGCTACCATCCGATTCCAGCAAGACAACGCTCCGTGCCATACTTCGCGAAAAAGCGTTAGTTTGTGACAAAGAGTATGACCCTTTTAGAATGGCCTGCACAGTCACCAGATCTAAATCCTATAAGTATTTACGGACAAAATTAAAAGGAAAGGTTGGCCAAGACAATTTTAAATCCGAAATTGCAGATGCAATGGAGTAAATTGTCCACCTGCAAGTCATTAGTTGATAGTATGCCAAAAAGGGCTGCAGCTGTAATTAAAGCTAAGGGTGGGCCTACAAAATATTAAAAATAAGCCTTAAATAAATACTTTAAACAACCTCGATCGGTATTTTCTTTATATTTTAACGTTTTTTTAAGATATAACACATTTATTGGGGTGTCCCATAATTACGGCTAAGCCTGTATATACAAATATTTTTCAATGCACGAAAAAGCTTAACTACTTCATGTTTTTGTATTAAAAATTTGCTGTAAAAAGTATTACAAGCTATAGAAAAGTTTTTATTGAGCTTATCATATCTAACAAAAAAATCTTGCCTTGTAGTTCAACATTCAAATCACGAGTTTAAAGCTTAAGTCTGCTAAGAATAATAAATTTTATAACCACTCTTTATTTGTTGATTGTATGTAACTATCACCTCTATCAGAGAGAAAACTTTGTATGTCTTCTAATAACTCTAAAAGCTCACTTCTGCTAAGCCAACGAACGTTTGTGTGCAACAAAATTTCCATATCATCCTTTTTTAATCTGAATAGGCGTAACTGAATAGGCAATACCTCGTATAGAATTGACTATTTTGAAGATACCAATTAGGCTGACCAACGGGACTTGCGTGTATTGTAACATTTATTCTTTTAGCGACACATTTGGACAGGTATTTTTATTAAATGTGAATGTTACATGTGTCTATTTTGTCGTATTTATTTCCATTCTCCGATTTTTCATCCATCGTTAAATTCCGTTAAGGTTTTACTGACGCTTTCAATGGATCCTATGATAAGCGATCACAGCTGTATCTAGAACTGACCCAAGAATAAATATAAACTCTAAAAACTAAATGTCATTTGGAAAATTTTTTTTTGAGAAAGCTGAAAAGAAATCGCGGAGAATTTTGCTTAAAAACCATCTCGGGGGTTTTGTTTTTGAGAAGAATAAATTGCAGCAGGAGCTAAAAAAAGGACGACCGCCTGTACAGCTCGCTCCTGACTGTACACGCTAATTATGCCTGCACTTCACTCTCTGGAAGTTACCGAACCCAAAGGTCTACCGAATATGGTCAAGGTCGCCGACTTCCGAGTAGCGTCCACACTGCCCCCAAAATGTATAAATTGCGCACGGTGTGGTATTTCGATTAAAATCGATGATGAAAATTTAAGCGCAGATAAAAAAAAAGTTGCTCTGTAAAGCTGAAAATTTTTCGCAACTCGTACTTTGGGCAATTATTATTATTTTATTTGAGTACAGTGAAAAATTCAAGCCATTGATTGTGATAAAGCAGGTAAGTGTTTCTACGTTTCTTGCAATAGCTGTCATATTAAACACACAATATTATTTTGAATAAGTACCATTTTTTAGTACTTTTTCCTATATTTTTTTTTAATTTTGAGTTCATAAGTTATATTTCCCACCACTTTTTAATCTAGATTTTATAAACAATATTTAGCTTAGGTCTTTCTCTTTATGATACATGTAAAATTGACTGCGGATTTTTGCGGTTATTAACACATTGCATACCTTAAAAATGCATTATTCTTAAAAATGGGACGGGGCTTAGTCGCGAAAGTTAGTACCTAAACCTTTTAAACCATTATAACTTTTTAAATAGGTAACGTGTTAACGTCAAATTTAAAATACAGTTTTGTAATGATTCTAATTTTTTAATAATATGGTTACCGTGGTAAAATCAGTAAACGTCAAATTGTGGATCGCGTACTAATAAAATAAAATAAAAATTTGTTTAGAATCACCAAATATACACATATTTAAAAAAAACGATACCGAGTATGATAAAATGCTAGTCCAATACTTTTTCTTAATAAAAAACAGCAAATTTGTGACATATACAATTTTTTTTTACGCTACGCGGCGAAATTCGCACGACCGTTCAACACGGAATTCCTCTTCCTCGGGCCTACAATTTAAGAAATACTTTAAATAATTTTAAAATAAAATTGAATGAATTATTTCATGAAAAATAAAAAAAAAGTTAATTTTTTTCAAGTTCATTTTTTTAGTTTTTTTTCTATAATGTATTTTTTAACACTTATAAAATCATATATTTGACTAAGAGCACTTATGGAATGAACTAAAGTGGAGAAATAATTTTGGCCGTCCAGATCGTGCAAATACCACATTTATTTATTACATTACATTATTTATTTATTCGTTTAATTAACAGTTTTTCGAATGTTTTTACCAGCACAGATAACAGGCTTATAGGTCTATACGACGTTCTTCATCAAGTCGTTTTCCTGGTTTTGATATCATTATTACATCTGCTACTTTCCAGGACGAGGAAAAGTATTCCAGCCAAAGTATTATTTTGATAATTTTCATTCCTTTTACTGATAATTATTTTATAATTTTCCTGATAATAAGTCAAATCCCGACGCTTTTTTGGACTTGTATCTGTTAATATTATTTATTTTACTTTAAATCTCTTAATTTTCGGACTCGCTTGAAGGAGTGTTTTCAGATAATCTGCGTATTTCTTTGCATCTAATGTAATTTCTGTCGCAAGATCGTACGGTATGAATATCTCTTTCAAGTGAGCTGCAAAAGTATCGGCCTTTTCCTTATCACTTCTAGCGCACAGGCATTGCAGCGAGTGTTTAATGGGTTGCCTTAGCTTTGATTACACGCGTCTACAGCGTCTATAATCGTTGCTTTTTGAGGCCAACAAGTTTTTCGATTAATTTTACATGGAATCATTTTTTAAGTTGTCTAATAGAGCCTTTGGTTCTTTAACGACTTTATTAAATTTTGTTTTGCCGCTTGGTAATCTTAATTGTTGCCATTTTTTGCGTAACCTACGTTTTTATGCTATTTTTTTTCATTAATATTACAGGTTGTTCGATATGTGTTTTGGAATTTGTGCTTATATTTAAATTTAAGTTTGCTTTTATCGTAGTCTCCGATAGATGATAATAGTAGGTTAGAGTGATTACACGAAATATAATATATGTATGAAAATGACAATGTTCTTAGATTGTTGGTATTTGAAGGTTATTATAAACTTTGTTTAATATAAAAATGTGTATTATTTACAGTATTGTTTTTATAGCTTTATTTAGGATGACTTTCTTTAAGAATTACTATTACTGGTGTTACTTCACACTAGACAGACATATGTTAAGATTGTTTCATTAATTGCTTGTATATTAAGATTATATTTTTTGTGGTAAGCGCGCTTTTTCTATTAAATATAGGTATAAGAGCTGCAATGACTGCAAGCCCTTAGAGCTATTTCAAAATGTGTTATTAAATTTAAGCCTCGAATCCAAGTATTTAAAGCTAGATTTCCATTATACAGCTGTTCACTTTTGGGCGCCAGTCCACTACACGCTGGACTCCTGCCATTTATCAGTGTGGGAGAGCAAGTGTTAAATCACAAGCCCTTGAGGGGAAGAGACCTCTTGGGCTGGCGTCTGAGGTAGAGCACGAGGCACTACCTAGGACGAACAAAGCATAGCAAAGTAACGCAAGCAAGCCAAAGGAGTCGACCCCTACGGGGGTTCCGGGAGCTAAAGGCTGCGGCTGAGGTAGCATAAACACACCCCCCGTAGACCTGGGAGGTGGTGCTATTACTAGGATGGTACGCAATGCATGCAATGCCGGCTAGCCAACGAGAGACCGTCTTATTGAGCGCTCGGGAAAAAAACTAATATATCTCCAGTAACATAATTAGTACTAATATGAGGCAGCCTGCCCCCCCCCCCCGCCATAGCTACGCCACTGACTGCATGCCTCCTATGTTAGGTTTAGAGAATGTTAAAATTCTCTTATCAGTGATACCAAAAGGTTTTGGAGATTTGTCGGCTCTAAGCGGCACAATCTGCACCGACAGTGATGCATCGCAATGTAAAAAATTTCGATGACTTTAAGACATTACTGATACTTCCACGGAGTATTTTTATTTCGTGTACTATGAATCATATGCAGCTTCAATTGCAATGGAGACAATCACGATCTAGCTAGTCGTCCGTTCCAGCCATTAACATAGTAGACATTTTCGACATGAAGTACAGTTTTGAGAAGCTCAAATCGCATAGTTCCATAAGACCGTACTTCATTCCTGACTTAATATTGAAGATAGTTAAAAAAGTTAACAATGGGTACTATTGTTAACTTATTGTTTTGGTGACGCAAACACGCGAACATAAAAAGTTCTTGCCGAACGTCGTAAATGCAATAGCGTTATTTCCATTGGGGGCGCAATAAACATCTATTTAATTTTGCTCAGTTGCATTATAGGACTGAGAAAGACACCATATCTCATACATATGTACATCGTTACCTTTCATTTAGCTTACATCGAGGAAAAAGCAGCTCTCTCATACTGCTCAGATTTGTTTGACGGGTAGTTGATTTAAATGATAGTGCCAATTTAGTGGATATTTCAAATATTAAATAAACATAAAATACTTCAAATGTGGCAATGGTGGAAAGGTTTTATACGTTTTAAGTATACAGATAGTTATTTAGAAAGGATAGAATGAAAGAAAAACAAAGCGCTCTTAACAAAATAAATATTTTATTTTTCAATGATTAAAATATAACTTATTGATTATTTTACTTATTATTTCAAAAGTTAAAAATAAAATACAACAAATAGATTACACTTAAAGGACATAAACAACTCAATATATAATCATTAAACATTACTTGCAAAACGATATATTACTTAAAAAACAACACACAATCGTATTTTCGTGCGATGTATATGACTTTTATTCTTGTGACTCGGCTCTAGCACGTGCGAATGTATGTGTGTAAAAATTGGAATCCATGGCGTTCACTGATCTAGTGTATAAAAAATAAAATAAATGATCGAAAACGTGTGTAATGAAGAAATTGACAATAAATTTATTGAATCCTTGATTAATTCTATGCCGTCGCATGTTTTAGCAGAGTTGAAAGTTAAAGAGGGTGCAACAAAATTTAATTTTTAATTTTTATAAATTTATATTTTTATGTGTAATACTTCAAAAAACCTTTAGTTAGAAAAAAATTATAAATTTATTTAAACCATAATACGTTTTTAGTTTCATATAAAATATGATGATTTTGGAGGTGATTCGTTTGTTTTTTTTGCATGCTACTGTATATTATTTTGAAGAACCAATGTATGATCCTTCAAGAGAAAAAATGATAAATGCACTTATGATGGCTTGAAGAGAAAAATAACATTTACAGAATTTTTATTGGGCCTACGATTGATGTAATTCTTAAGAGAGTGAAAAAGAAAATAAAAACCACTGATACAAGTTTTTGAAAAAAGATGACAAAACTTTGAGCCCTATTATAAATTGGCTGTTGCTGTATGTAATTTTCGTTTTCGTTGAGTTTTATTTCACGAGAAAGACTCAAGAAAGGACCCTCCCGTTGAGCTAAATACATTTTATACAAAATTGAAAGTCGTTCGAAAAAAGACTTCTTGATAGCAAATACGATGAGTTGGTTTCGCGTACTCGATCAAAAACGTTGGCCCGAAGATGTTAATACCCATCCGACGTTTGGAGAAGTGGAAATTCTAACTTGTCAATCAAACTCTAACTAAATGAAATATGGATTTAGTGAATACATTCTCAAAAAGACATCAAGTAAAACTGTTGCATTTGTTACGAACTCTGAATACCATTCCATTGAATGTGTATGTGGGTTTTTGCAAATGAATCTAATTGCCAAACCAACAAGAACTTTGTTGAGGATTAATACAAATTCAACACTTTTGTTCATCAAACTTGTCAGAACCTTTGAGACTTTACGAACCTTCAAAGTATATCGTTCTGTGGTTAGCAAGGAAAGGAGTTGAGAAGTTTTGTCAGACGAGAATTAGACAAAACTTTGAATTTACTATGAACATTTGACTTAAATACAGAAAACTAAATTTATGTTAAGAACTAAATATTTTTTTTTGAGTGCTGAGTTATAAATATCTGCACTTTTTGAGGCAAATATCGTAATAAAATATTTTCTATTCTATCTGCTCCAGGGGTCTTCCTAACGTTACACCTATGAGCTGTTTATACCCTTAATAGGATTCTTTTCAAATACGTGATAGCAATAATTGTACAAATGTCACTTCGGAAGGATCCGCCTTGTTTTGGATAGTTAGCTGTTATTAACATGTTGACTGCCAAGCCTATTTTTAAGAAATCTGTTATAGACGCCAACATTTTTTTTTTAATTTGGAATTAAACAAACACATATTAATTTTTATATTATGACTTTAATTTTAATTGTTTTTTTGCAAAAAACTATTTTTGAATAATCTTGTGGACGGGCGCATTCAAATCAGAATTTAACTTATAACGTCCCACCACGAACATTTGCATTTTGCCGATAATACTATAGCAACATAAGATCAGTTATATAAAATCAGACCAATTCTTCATTACTTGAACAACATTATGCGTTACAACTATGTACCCGGTAAAAACCTATGAATTGTGGAAGGCTATTCTTCAGGCAATACAAAATACATGGCAGCTGGTCAAAAGAGCGTGCGTCAAATGAGCGCCGTCATATAAGCGCTGCATTATAAGCGCTGCATCATAAGAGCGCTTACCAAAGTAGCGCTGTAACAAAATAGCGTGCGTCAAATGCGCAGAGTCATATGAACGCTTAAAAAAAAAGAGCATGTTATAAGAGCGCAAAATTACTTGGAGAATATCAAGTAATGAATATTTTAGGAATTAGGTATATAAAATATAAGTAAATTGTGAGAAATTTACAAAGAATTAAAATTCACGAGATATAGGCGTTAAAATTAGTATTTTATGTGCCAGAGCGTAATGACGATTAAAATGATAAGTCAATGAAAACATTATTACTTATTAATTATTACTTACATACGAAAGTATGGCTCCCCATCCCCATACGTACGATATACATATATTTTGTCCTAAAATGAAACGCTGATTTTAAATTTATCATTAGATTTGTTCTGTAATGTTTAATTAAATTGACAAATATATATTGACTCGACTTGCAATGAATACGTACAGTTATAGGGCATGTATAGACCTTTTTTTGCTATTTGACGATAAACAAATACAAATAAAAATATTGTGAAACTTTTTTCGATAACTTATTTTTTAATTATATGCGATAAATAAAATATAATAATCAATTTTCACAGCATCGCGGTTGGTTTTTCGGTATCTATTTTAGAAGACTACACTCTATCTCGAATAACGACTGAGTACGAATATTATATAATATATTTCAGTTAATTAATCGATTAATGTTTTATATATTAAACTGAAAAAAAATCATCTATTATTAATCATACACATATAATATATGTTTGTATATCGAAAATTTTCATATCTATGGTCAGAAATGTGCCACGACGTTAGGTTAATTTAGTATTTTAATGAATTATTGTGTTTAGTATACATACATACAATATGTACTTATTAGTCGTAATGGATTTTCTCCAGCAGATGATCGAGCTTTTTTATTTGAATTTTACAACTTCGGTAAAATTTGCATATTTGCCGATAAGCAAATAGAAAATAAAAATATCGTGAAACTTATTTCGAAACCATATTTTTTTAATTATATGCGATAAATAAAATATAATAATCAATTTTCACAGCACCGCGGTTGGTTTATGGGTTTCATTGGTTCAATAAATTTATGAAACTTTTAATTGATATTTTTTCTATTTGTTACTTACACGAAGATGCCACGAAATCTAAAGTCTGATCATCTCAGTAGCGGGCACACGTGAGAATACATGCTTTTACATTTACAAGGTGCTTATGATAAAAACACTTTTTTATATACTTAATTTATTAACACGTTTATTTGATTATTAAATCTACCCATTTGTAACCCTTGCATTGTTTTTATAAAATTCAACAAATGACTTACAACTATTTATAAGAATTAATCTTCTTAACGTTAGACAAGATTAATTTATAAACATTTATCGATAAGTGGTGCAGCTGACAGATAGCAGTTTTTCAATACCTAAAGGTATACCTGCCCTATAACTGTACACATTCATTGCAAGTCGAGTCGATAATTATTTGTCAATTTAATGAAACATTACAGAACAAATATAATGATAAATTCAAAATCAGCGTTTCATTTTAGTACAAAATATATAAGTATATCGAACGTATGGGAATGGGGAGCCATACTTTCGTATGTACGTAATAATTAATAAATAATAATGTTTTCATTGACAAATCATTTTAATCGTCAATACGCTCTGGCACATAAAATATTAATTTTACCGCCTAGTTTTGGTGAATATTTATTCTTTGTAAATTTCTCACAATTTACTTATATTTTATATACCTAATTCCTAAAATATTTATTATTTAATTTTCTCCGAGTATTTTTGCGCTCTTATGACGTGCTTTCTTTTGTCAAACGCTCATATGACTGTCTACGTATTTGACGCATGCTATTTTGTTACAGCACTACTTTGGTAAGCGCTCTTATGACGCAGCACTTATAATGCAGCGCTCTTTTGGCACACGCTCATTTGTCCGCGCTCATTTCTGACGTTGCCAAAATACATATATATGGAGTAAAACTGTATGAGTTACGCGAATCCAATGGAATGGTTTTGAAAATTTAAATTTATTGTATCAAATCAGAAACTGTTGTTCATAAATATGGACAAACTTCCCAAATAGTCCTGCAGTTGATGAATGATTTTTTAGATAGGAGGTATGTGTCATACAAAGACAATTTTTACAATTCACTTGCACTTACAAAGAATATGACATCTAGAAAAAACTATATTTGTGGCACTGCGCAATATCCGCAAAAGAAATCCATAATAAATGGCAAAAAACTTAAAAAAGGACAGTACATCAGGCAAAGAAATAAATCTATGGTTGTGTGTAAGTGGAAAGATAAGCGCGATGTCCTTACAATATCATGCTCAAAGTTAGAAACAAAAACAGAAAAGTTACCTAAAAAGCAAATATAATTAATGATTACAATGCTGGAATATCAGGTACACTAAGCTACTACGACGCTTTGAGAAGAACAATTAGGTGTCCAAAAAAAGTAGCTTTAGATATTATTGAAATATACATACACAACGCACATTTACTTTTTCGTAAAGCCAGAGAAAGTAACATTAGATCTTAATTTAAAGAATTATTTATCACACATATAATTGGAAATGAAATGCCAAAAAGCTATTAAGAATCAAAACAAACTGAATTTCATTACACGGAGAATATACCTCAACAGAAAAAAATACAAATTCCAGAAGACCAGTCTCAACCCCTTAGATGCGGATAAATCCGAATCACTGTGCAGGGCTCTCAAGTGTGAGATGCGGATTTATCCCACACTCTATAAAAATCATTATACATGTATGTACATAAAAAAAATATTTCTAATATTATATTTTTATTTTTTTTATTTATATTTTTCCAGATAAAACCAGGAAAATTGTTGCATTATTTTCTTAATTTTTTTAGTTGATACTTGACACATTTCCTGACTCTATATGAAATTTAATTCTGCACGTAAAGGGCCCAACACATTAGTAATTAATTTAATTTTTCTAAGAAATCTAACAAGATTTTCATCTTTTCAAATTGTGAATTACATTTAAGTGACCGCTTTTTGAGTCCAATAAGTGTACTCAACTCTTTTACCTCTGCAATCTTGTTGAGTCCAAGGGTAGCTTCTGGCTTGTCCGCTAGGGGATGACATTCGCTTGGCTTCTTTTGGTTCTTGCTCTAGCAACAATATTAACGCCCAACTCTAGCTAGGATCTTTGCTCCAGCTGGTGCTGGAATCTAATATGCCTCTTTTTTTAATGGCCCCAGAGAGGAACATGGGTGATTTTCTCCAAAAGACCTGTCTTTTTTTCTCTTTCATACAGCTGACACTCCTCATATTTTTGGCCAAAGTTTTGATATCTGAAAAATTAAATGCCATTATTTTAATTATTATATTTTTCAATATGAATCTTAATATGGCAAACATAGACATGAAATAGCGTGAGTAATTTCCTAAGCAACTCTTCGCTGATATTAAAGCAACCACCGACGTAAATTCGAAACCTTGGCCTACCAGGTCATCGTTTATCTCCTACAAATCGACGAGATGTAGGCTTCTTATTACAGCCTTCCTTTTTTACCTCACAAAGTGTGAATGTGTAAAATGGTCTATTTGTATTTTTTGCATAATTCGTCACACTGCGCGTCTGCATAGACACGTTACCATATCGAGTCTAAAGGAGTATTATGAGGGAAATACGTGAATTTAACATGACATCTGATGCGCCTTCATCTTTATTTACTGGTTCTAGTCCACTAAATTATTTTTTTATCGTCTGATTCCACTTGCTTGAAGTGCCAGTCCACCACACACTAAAGGCTCGTCATTCTAGTGTGGGAGAGAGATGATGCTTGAGTCCTTTTTAGGCGTAAGGGCAATTCTTGAGATACAGAGCTATAACGATGACAACATCGGCTGTTAACGAAGGTCCGCTCACTAATACTCAGAGAATATACTGAGAAAACTCTTAAAAATAAATAGTACTACAGGGGGGGGAAGGCTCTCTGGATGTAAAAATCCAGCAGCCCACCCGATGAAGTTAGACTCATAGGGAGCTAACACTAATGTACTGGTGGAAGTGCTTGTGCCTAGGCCAGCACTCGTATCGCGCTTGGGTTTGTATTGGTATAACCTGTACTCTCCTAGGTGCTTATGTTGGAACTTGTTTCAATGCTTGTGCCGGTGCAGGCAGTGATTTTGGTATGAATGCAAAAAATAGCTTCGCTTAGCTCCACTAGTGGTTTTTGGAAATTTCTAAGCCTTAATTTAAAAAGATAATATTTTACAATATTTGACAATGGTCTCTATCAGAGTGACACTCTAGAACAGTGGGGCGTACACCCCACCGGTGGGGCATCACGCCTCAGAGGTGGGGCACCACGCTTCAGAGATGGGACACATCGGCAATTTAGTTTAATTCAAAAAGAAGCCAGTGGGGCATATGACTTTTGAAAAGACTACGGCGGGGCATGGCAGAAAGAAGGTTGGGAAACACTGCTCTAGAATGTTTTCTATTTAATATTGCCCTGGAAAAAGTCATCAGAGATTCCTAATTAGATATAACTGGCAGTATATATAATAAACAAATATTAAATATATAATAAATAAATTGTAAATATATTATAAATCAGAAGTATATTACTTATATTGGTTAGCAAACTTGTAATATTTAATTTCTTTGATACTATATTCTGTATGTGTATAAATATTGAGCATATCAAAATTATTAATTTTTCAAATGATCCTGCAACAAGTTTAATAATTTTCTATAATATTTAGGCAGAAATTTTAAAAACTTTACATCCCATGTATTCTAACAGCTTAAATAAAGGATTCTCAAGCTGTTAATGAATAAAAAAAAGTGCTAGATCCAAAGATAAAGCTAACTTTGATTGGAAACATTGATAATTGTAGCAAACATTAACTTTTCAGACTTGCTCATTACAGACATTATAAAGATGTCAGAACATGAGCTATACGACCAAAGAAATAGAAATGGATATTGAAACCTCAGCCAAATGATTTCTCCCATGCAACATTACGATGGTTACTTATTGTGATAACCAAGTTGAATAATATTACGGTGACCAGATCTCGAAAATATCAAAGGTGGACACTAAAAATAAAAAGGCCATTTAGGAAATTTTTGTTCGAGGACAAAGGAAGGCAACATTTTTGAGATGGGCAATCTTTCTGAAAGGAGGACGTCTGATCACCGTAATAATATGTCTATATTCGAAATAAACAATGGCGATTAAATATAATGACGAATACACACGATTATTGATACATGAAAAACGCCATCAACAAGGCTGTTCAACGCATGTAAATGATAACATTGATCGTTGAAAAGTTACCATTTTCAATGTCATGTGAAAGTGACATAGTAATGTTTAGACGTTTATCTGACACGACCATTACGAAATTTGGTTTGTTTTTTTTGGCCTAAACAACATTTAATTCGAGTATTATGTAAATATTAATGTTTTATAACATGTTAACCAAATTCCTAAAATAACAAAACAATGTAATTATTAAGTATTAAAATCTAAAATAGTTTAACGTTTATCAGCAATTTATATATTTTATATATATATATATATAGTTTAAATACAGCCTTAGCTATAATAATGAGGCACCCCTTAAAATGGTGTGTTACGCTTTTCAATTGCATAGTCTGACCGAAGTTTTACCCGTAATTTTAAAGGCAGTACAGACGATCGCCTGGGGTGCTAGATCTTGTGGAGCGCCGTAAAACCAAATAAAGGCGCAATATTCACTTTAAATTATCAAACAATATTGTTAAAGAATATAATTTGATATTATTTGCCACGCTAATGCGCTGACCTAAGCGATTCACTGTAAAACAATAAAAACGTATATATTATTTATATTTGATGAGAATTCTAGAAGGTGGAATCCGTGAAGTCGGGGTATTGAAAGAATAACAGTATGGAGAGGAGACACCGACGGCGATTCTACACAGAATAAGTTTGCTATTAAACGACTAAACTTCATATATATCTCGTCGTACAAAAATATTACCCGACAAAACGCTGATCAGCCCTGTTCTGACATACGGTTCAGAAAGCTGGACACCAGCTGGACTAGGTCTGATGAAAAGCTGCTTGACATATTGGAAAAGAAAGTGCTATGCAGAATATATGGCGCTATATACGAGAGCGATGAGATAGTGTTCGCGATTTGATTAGTTTTATTAGGCTGAAAAGGTATTTATTTGCTGACACTACTCGTCTCTTGATCTCATTGCTGACATCGTATGTAGCTGTTAACAGGGGTCCGAGGTATATGAAACCATTGACAAACTCAAGATGTTCTCTTTCATTTCGAGATTTTCAGGATACTAACTCCTCAAACTAGGCATAACCGACATGTATTTTGTTTTTGTTTCATTGATCATCAACCCCATTTTCTTGGCTTATGATTTAATTGTGTTAAAGGCCGCTATTATTGTCTGTTTTGATCTCGCCACTATATCTATGTCATCAGCGCAAGCGAAGATTTTATCGATTTATTATACACACTGCCGGTTATATTCAGTTTGTCATCTCGGACTAGTTTTTCTAGGGCAATGTTGAACAAATTGCACGCTAAAGCATCGCCCTGTCGTAGGCTGTTGAGTGTCCGCAAAGGTTTTAATATATCATTTTGTACTCTCACTTGGCATTTGATATTTCTCATGGTAACTTTTACCATGGAGATTAGTTTTTTGGTTCACTCTACTGTGTACTGTTTAGCTTATTTCACGAGTAAAAAATCGCGACGAAAAAAAAAACTACAAATTCTTAAATACCCACAGTCGCAAAATAGAGGATCGTGTTAAATATACTGTGGCTGCGTTCTGACAGTTCCCAGTGCTACCACACCACCGCTCAACTTGTGAAGCGGGTGGTTTTTAACAACTGGCAATACACATATTTTTTCTCTCTCTCGCCATGACCAAGGTCTAGCACGCGGCGTCCCCGCCAGCTCTTCAAAAAGGTTGTTTAATTAAATAGCCTTCAAAAACTACATGCGCTACAATACTATTAGATTACTTTAGTTTGAATTATATTTTTGAGCTCATGTAATGAGTTATTAAGGTATTAATAGTGGGGGAACACAAATTTAGTGTTTGTCTGGGGCGCCAAATAACCTAGGGCCGGCTCTGTTTGTGAATCGCTTAAAAATTTTAAATTGTTCAACGAGATGAATAATATTTTATTCATGACGTTCGTTCGTTAATGTTTCTAATTTGTTTATATGGCGACCTGTTGATAAATTAATAAGTTACCATAATTTCGATATTATCTTTGTTTCTAGTCTGATTTTAAATTTTGCTGTCTTTGTTTCATTCCAATGTAGTAGATTACACTTGTTTCGGATCTCTATTCTTAGTAGAGTTTGACCGGCTTTGTATATCGCTATGTCACTTTGCCGTCATTTAACCGTAGTTTTCAGTTGTAAAAATTTCGGAATAAGTCTTTTGTCACGAAGCTTTTTCAAAAACACTAGATCATATTTGCTTTTGGTCAGCTTTGCAAGCAATTTTTGATATTTTGAATGTTTTTGTAAAACTCCTCTCCGTAGAGGTTTATAATATGGTTTTGTAGTTTATTTTTAATTTTTTTTAATCGCAATGAATCCTGATATTTCAATAATATTAATATTTGTGAAATTGCGAATTGCATTCCTCTGCGTTGAGGAAAATATCAGAAAACCAACGTGAATGCGAAAATGAATACGAAGTCAGGAGTATAGATCGCTTATCTGATACATCGAAAGAAACACATTGATATGTAATAAGACTGATTTATACGATGCCAGTCAGCGCGCCAGTCGAGGTTGCCAGTCATTGGATGCCAGCGACCGTGCTGTAGCACCGTGTAAACGCTTAACGCCAGTCATTTGAGAAGCCAGTGCGCCACTGGCACGCCAGCAGAACAAATGTTTTTGTTTTACTAGCACGCCAGCTCCCCCTTCCACCACACTACCGTACTGGCGCAAGGTGAGTAGCGCTTTTTCGCAACAATAATTATTTCAGTTGCTGGCACTGTATAAACGGTAAGGTGCCAGTGGACTGGAATGCCAGTCGTCGCGTGCCAGTGACCCTCCAGTCAACTTCCAGCTGGCATGCCAGCAACTGGCGGCGTTTAAATCAGGGAGAGTATACACTCAGATGTTGTGCATAAAATTTAATAAGATTTACTATATATAAAATTAGCAAAGCTCAGAGTTTAGGTTTCGCATCATTTATCTTATAATTATCCATCAAAACTATTTTTAGAAATAAAACAATACAAATCTAGCACTTGGAAATGGTAAGGGTACGATTAAAATAGTAGAATATTGTAAGTCCTGGATAATTTTCTCTGGCAACACTCCAATGCGCAGCTCCTGCGCTCTGGTGGGGGATCGCGCTGTCAACGCTCGCTGCCTGGAGATGGGGACCCAGTGGTAAAATTGCAAATCATTGTCGTTGTTAAGCGGACGCTCCGGATAACGATGGTTTCGGGTGTTCCGCTATTCTATTATGAAAAGAAAACACGTTCCTTTGCACATACATGTATGTATATATATACATATATATATGTGTGTGCACGCGTTATTGGCTTTTGTGATGATGAGGTTTGCTCTGTGAACGTCTGCCTATCCAAATCGCTTTCGTCACCCATCCATGCGCTGCGATCGAATAGACAAAATATCACAATGACTATGAATCTAGTTAAATATATTTAATAAAAAGTTCAATATACAAAATTCAATATTTCCATTTATATTTATTTTTTTAATAAAGCGCTTTATTTTCTATACAAAAAGTACTATTCATTTTCAAAAACTAGTTAAAAATGCGTTCAGAATCGCAAAAGATGTAGCGTAAACAAAAAAATAAATATAAAAAAAATGTTATGGCCTGGTGACGACTATATAAAAAATTACATTTTAAAATTATTCATTAGTCACATCATGTGCTAAATCACATCAATTTATTGAGTGAATGTCTTAATACTTTCGCGAACCCTTGAAAATGTATGTGGAATACCCTGGGACACTAAAAATTGCAAAAAATAACATTTTTAATTGTAAAAAAATTGTATTTTATGATTTTATGGGAAATAATATCCAAGAATTTAATACAGACATGTTAAATAAATGGAATATTATTTTTTTGTACCATCTAAGTCTTACGAGGAGAAGAATAATACGATATCAGTTGATCTGCTCTGTCAACATCGGACATATATTTTGTATATTCTGCAATTTCGATTGCCTTAGTTTTAAAATATCCATTCATATTTATTACTTCAATTAATTTTGGGTGATGTTTGGTTGTTAAGGGTCCCGGAGACGATCAATCGCGATTGATCATTCGTTACGTGATTGACGGTTTCGAATGTTGAGCGATTGATGCTGCGTCAATCGCTATGACTCATTCGGTTTGTTGCGCTGTCGAAGGAAGTCGTATCAAATCTCAAATTTTTCTGATACAATCCCGGGATATCCGGGACGATTAATAACCCTGATTCTAGTACCTGCCGATCTGTCAAGATGATTTCAGACGCAGATATGGCATTTCTCGCAATTACTCTTGCGGTTTCTACTCAAAAAAAAAATTTAAAAGAATTTGTTGGTACAAATTGAGCCCGATGATTATAAAAATACTATTGTTGCACAATAATAAATAAATAATAACTTAGTAATTGGTATGAATTTGCTCCTCGTACCTTGGAAATGATAATAATGGAAACGTGTGAGGCTATATTCTAAAAATTAAGAAAGAACGTTGTTTTTAATAATTTATTTAGCTAATTACACCCATACCTCGCTTTACGGCCTAGATACGTTCCACAAAACTTGGCCGCAAAGCGAAAAGCCGTATAAGGAATCAATTATTTTAATACAAATTCAATGGGATCGGCTCCAAATTTGTTAAATATGTAACATGGTTTATCATTTAAAATGCATTTTATCTTTTTATTTCATTTAAATCAAAAATACATACATAACAAGTACATACATTTGTACATAAAATAATAGCAGACTCCAAAAACCAACAATAATCCATAAACAAAAATAAAACAACTTCATGTTACATAAAATATTTGTTATACATGCATAATTTTTTTTAAAATGGCTTTAATCTGAAGACGATGAAGAAATGGTAACCTGCAGATCATTGTCGTCATCATTATTCGCTGGTAAGGATGGGCCTGGCTTAAAAAAGTTGTCCAGCGTTGTTTGTCTTGCCTTCTTGTCTATTTCGTTTTTCAGTGATTTATAACAGCTAATGGCTGAGTTAATTCCTCGAGAAACTTTAGCGCTACGTTTGACGTCAGGATCGTTTTCAATGAGGATGTTTATTCCTTATTCGAAATAGGAAAAAGGTTTCGACAAATTTTTTGATGTTAGCTGTTTGGATACAACAGGCTCTGTCTCTTCATCAAACGCCGGTTCTGCTTGCAACTGAATGAGTTCCTCATATGAAAGGGGTTCCCTATCAGCTTCAAGTAGATCAAGCACATCACGTTCGTTCAAACCTTCAAAGCCGAGATCATGTGCTAGATCCAAAATGTTTTGCCTAATTTCAGGAAGGCAATTAACTTCTGCATCAGTACTTTTTACACATTCTGGCTATATTTTTTTCCAAACATGGTTAATGTTGTTAATTTTAATTCCTTCCATGATTCACTGATGCTGTCAACAGCATCCTTGATGTTATAGTTTTTGCTTGCGTAAGATTGGCAACATGTAGATATATCGACATCAAAAAAAAGTTTTTTTTGCTGTTATAGCGAAACATTTTAGGCCGTAAATCGAAAACGTGTTTTAATTGAAGAGAGCCATTATAGCGAAATGCCATATAAAGAACGGCCGTATAGTGAGGTATGGGTGTACTAGGTTTTTATTGTACTTTCATAAGTTGTATTTGTATAAAGAAAATTATCCTGCATTCAACAAACATGCTCTTGTTCATGAAGTTTATTTTAGATAGAATGTACTATAGCGAGCATTAGCACACAATTTTTGGATGAGCATCTTTAAGGTACGATTCCGATCTTTGCGGCATGTGCTGCGCAGTATGTGACGCGCGGTAGCAGCAGTTGCTGCCAGGCGTCAAATGCAGTCGTGATTGCTTCTGATCTCCGCGGCAGCAACAGTTACATCGCAGCATTGTTAATCGGCGATAGTGTTTTTCTTGAATCATAAATAATATAATTCAGAAAATTTTATTAAAAGAAGAATAATATGACGACTTGTTATTGTAGCATTACTACTTAACTGAGTGAAAAACAATGAAAATTTGGTACTTTCCTGTTATCTGGAATCATTTATGTTCTGACTAATGCTCACTCGCTACCGCACGTTTTTAACAAGTAAAATGTGCAGCAGGTGTGAGCAGCAGCGTGTGAGCGTGTTGGTCAGAACAGTAAACACTGACTCCGGATAACAGGAAAGTACCAAAAATTTTGATCAAATTTTCGACCACATATATGTGTGAAAAAACTTTTTATCCGTCACAATAATTAAAACTTGTTACCGGTCTATGTTTGAAATAAAAACGCCTTTCCGTCTTGCAGTAACATCATTGGAGCCAATCATCCATGAATTTATTTCAGACAGGCAGGAACAAATAGTTTTTAAGGCAATTAGTATGAATCTCTGGAAATTGTTTCCAATATTACTTTATTTATTTTCGGTGATTAAAGATGCGTTTGACTGATATATCATATTTCTTAACGACTGTTATGACACAGTTATGATGAACACAAATTCTTCAGTAGCATTTAGGACTATCAACTGAGTTTTTTTTTTAGGAAATTTATAACCGTGTTAAACTTTAAAAATGTTAAAACTGACATCATCTCAAATTATACACCGATTGACACAAGATTTCTAGTTTTTCAGGTCATTTCTTTTTATTGTATATATATATATATCCTATAATGCCTTATGAGTGATTTACATGTATAAAACAAAATATTTTCTAGTTAAACAATATTTACTGATATTAAATCGAGAATAGATGATTATTTACCTGAATTACATTTCAAAATATTTATTTTATCAATGACAAAGTAATTAAAATAGTGTGCTTAGAAAGCCCTACCTGAATAATATTATTTTTTAAAATTGCATAGACCTAGAAATTGTCTAAAAATGCTCTAAAAATTTCATATTGCTAAATATATTTATTGTTTTATAAAAACTCATTTCCACTTTTAATTATCGAATTTCTTTATTGATCATTTATAATTTATTATCCATAACCTAACAGCTCAATACATGTAGTCTAATAAAAAATAAACCAATTATTATAAAGAAATTGTATCATAATATCATACACATAATTTTCCTAATTAAAATAAATTCAGTTAATTATTTGCTAATCAGTATCTAACTATTATAGAAGTCGTACCTAGCACTTATTTAGATATATAAAAGTGCAATTTCCAATACATCTAATCGTCAAACTCTATGTTGCAAATTCTTTTCAGTATAGACTATGATAACTTATTGTAAGTTATTGCACACAATGAAAATTAGCAGTAGTTAACAGAGATTAAAATGAAGCACCAACGAACATCATGTGATATCATTTTGTTTAGGTGAGTGTCACTTTGTTACATCTCTTGAAACGATTGCCTGCGTTGTTTATTGCAAAGCGTTATATTAGGTTTGTATGTATTTTTATATGATAACATCTTATATATAATTGTTTTAAGCCTCCTCATAATTACAACACTGACAAATTTGATTGTTTTACTGTAAAAGTACATATCTAACGTATATGTAAAATTACATACTGATTTCAAATATCATCTTAATTTTACTAAAATTTCAAAATAGTAATGACATTTAAAATCAACATGCAATTTTACATGTAAATTGTGCTATCGTCTCTTTGTGGCTAAAAACTTGACCTGATGTCACTTAAAATTATGTTTGATTTTACATTTCTACATGACCTGTCCATTGTATGTTCCAATTGTAATTAAAGTCGCGAATGGTTTCTCTTGAAAGAGATGTCAAATATGCCAAGCTATAATCTACTTTTTCATTTTTAGTGTGTATAAGCTAAGTAAGATCTTTCAATGAAAGATATCACAGTATATTGTAAGGACTGGTGTATAAATAAATATTTTTTTAGTTATTTTTTAGCATATCGAACGCTCTAACGCGCTTAAAACTAGATCTTCAAAGATGTACATCTATAAATGTCATATGTTCTAACTTGCTCTTTTGTAGTGCATTTCTATCAGGATCATAGTAAATTATACTAATAATAGCCGATAGTGGAGCCTTCTTGTGCCACCCTGCTTGTCATTACCAGGCGCGTGCGTTGAAATATTTTCCTTTTTGCTCACCCGCATGTTAAGTGACGAGAGTGAGTGAGAGAAAAGGGCGTGCTGCCGCACGCCTTTATCTCTTACTCACTCACTCTTGTCACTTAACACCCAAGCGAGCGAAAGGGAAAGTATCTCACAGTACGTGCCTGGTTATTTCCAGCTCTTCAAAGAAAAACTTTTATTGTTTGAATTAATCTCTGACCTCTAATTTTGGAAGAACATTGTATCAAGTATTCTTTAATGGAAGTATTTCTATATTTTCATGGAATCATTATGGGTTTAGCGCCATTAACATGTACACATTAGTTCCAATGAGAATGAAACAATTATATTTTTTTTTATCTTTTCAGATGTGCACCGTGAAGTTGTAAAAGTGCAATATATATTTTTAAGTTGTGATTTGACTGACTTGTACGCTATGAACATTGCAACATGCGTACTTTGCGGCGGCCACTTTGAAACTGTAGAAGAGATGCAATAAGCGCGAAGCAAAATGTCACTATCAGCTGGACAACTAGTGCCACCGGTCACCGGTAGGCCGTCCTTGGGACCTAACAATCACTCAGGATTCCCTGGCGGTGGGCCTAAGATCGACACGCCACACTGCCACTACATCGATCATAATTACGACCTTGTATCAATACTCTTGTGCTGCATGTACATCATTTTCGGTGTCGTTTATTCATTATTTGGTAAGAATTATGATGTATCTGAGATTTACTATGAAGCGACCTGTATATTATATTGTGATAAACCGTATTTTTTACATAACTATTATGGTATCATACATATTTAAAAATTAACTTCTAAATAGTTTCATCTGGTTGTATTCTATCCTGATCTTATCAAAATAAGTAAAGATAAATCAAATTATTTTCATTCTCAGACCAAAAGGTAACATGAAACTAAGACATGTCCAAAACTAATATTGGAATAGAGAAAGTTATAGAACTTGTATATAATGACTTTTTATTTAACTAATATATATATATGATTTACCAAAAGAATAATAATATTTTATAACCAATATTTTTATGCATTTTACTCAAAAGTAAATAAATGGGCCATATCAAAAATTTATTTACATACATACAACTGTAGCAGCTTATCAGTATTATGATTAGTAATAAATATTTTTTTTTCAGGTTATCGGTGTTTTAAAGCTGTAATGTTTTTGACTGGTTTCACATTTGGCACTGTTATTGTTTATCTAATTTGTCTGCAGGAACACTTAATGCCTCCTTATGGAAATGTTTGTAAGTATTATTTTAAACACATGACGTACCCTTTGAAAAATCAACAGAAAATGCGTAAAAGCAATAAAAAAATTTGAGGATCTTTCTATATTTTTTTCCAACAAAAAAGTTTAACTTAATACTAAATATTTATGAATTGCTTGTATCTTGTTTTATAAAAACATACTAAAATACGCCCAAACGATTGACAAAATTATTTAAAATAGTAACTATTTTATGAGCCAATCATAGATTTTGTGTGTTTCTTAAATTAATAATATTAAATGTAGGATGAATTTTAATGACATTTATTTCTACCATGTATACATTCGATCTAGATGGCACAGAACTGACACATTTTGGTGGTCACTGAAGAACTATCCATTTTAATCTCTTTAAAACAAATTAAAATTATTGCTCTATCATAAATAACAGTACTAAACTGTTTCAGTTTCGTTTTGTGTTTTTAATAAACGTAATTCTTTCAGTGGTTGCTCTGACGGCTGGTTTTCTTTTCGGTTTGATTACAATGCTCATACAATATGTTGGATTGTTCATGACCGGTCTTCACACAGGTCTCTTTGTCGCCATTGCCAGCTTAGCGGGATATGACCACGTCATGGGAAATGTTCCACACACGGTGCCTGTTGTTTATTAATTTAATTTATTCCGATTTCTATACATAAATGACGGATAGTGTTGAATAATTCGTGATATTTTCAGATGTGGCTATGCATAGCTGTTTTACTCGGTTCCGCTATATTTTTCGCAATTCTAAATTTGTGCAGGAAGAAAGGTAACTTTATGATTTATCATTTATTTTTTAGTTGATGCTCTAGCTTATGACTTTTATTAAAAAACTAAATAGGTTTACTGTTTTTTTAAGTATTTAGTACTGTGCAAAAGTATTAACCATCTCTACTTGTCTGTCTGCATTCATTCGTAATTTGTGGGTTTAACTTATCGAGTGAAGTTATTTCAAAATGTACCAACTCTGACTCTGACTACATATACTTCGACTCCGACTTTACCTTATGCTTCCACTCTGACTTGAACAATTTTAATAAGAGCCTTTTTGCCAATGTATAAAATTGATAGCAATAAAAATAATGATAATTTTCAATTTATAAAAAAAACTGCTAAAAATGTAAGGAAAAAAATTAAAATATGTTAAGAAATAATAGTTACATCGAAGTTTTGAGATTATAAGTAAGGGCTGATTTACACACTGCCAGTTGCTGGCATGCCAGCTGGAAATTGCCTGGCGGGTCACTGGCACGCGACGACTGGTATTCCAGTCCACTGGCGCCTTACTGTTTACACAGTTCCAGCAAGTGATAGAATTATTGTTGCGAAAAGCGCTACTCAGCTTGCGCCAGCACGGTAGTGTGCCAGCAAAAGAAAAATATTTGTTCTGCTGGCGCTGTAAGCTGCTGGCGTGCCAGTGGCTTCTCCAGTGACTGGTGTTAAGCATTTACACGGTGCTAGTCGCTGGCATCCAGTGACTGGCAACCTTGATTGGCATTGTGTAAATCAGCCTTAAGATTTTATGGCCAAATACATGTTCGCGTCTATTTTTTTTATGTTACCAATTTTTAACTTGATTCAAATACAAAATATTACAAAAAAATTATATTATTTTGTATGGTAACTTATCGAACATTCGCTGACTAATCGGCACGTGCCAGGCGATGCACAAGACTGCGCCAGTTTGCTACTGCTGCTTTCTCTGAGAGTTTGGTCAGGGAAAGCATGCTCAAAATGAAAATCCAAATTAATTTAACTATTATATTAACTTTTAGTTCATAATACTCAATTTTAATTTGGAGTTACTTTGCACACCATACTGTTTCTCGGTCCCATTTTCGCACAGTATTGTGTGTATTTCAAGCAATGCACTATTCCACCAATTTATATGAGCGGAAATTGATACAATGCAATATTTCCATTAAAAGGTTTAACTATCTTTGGAACTTCCGTCTATGGTGGCATCGTATTGACAATTGCGATAGACTACTTCATCGAAAAATTTGCACTTATACATTGGGTATGATTTATAAATTTATGTTTGAGTTATATTAATGTTTTTAATAATATATTGCCTCTGATATAGATTTGGGAACGTGTGATATTGAAACCAGTCGAGCCTGTCCCTTGTTGGTTCTCTGGTATAATATTAAGCATATGGCCAACTATGACATTCATGGGATTGATTATTCAAAGTTGTGTAACCGGAACTGACATCTATCATGAAGAGAGTGAGAATTAATATAAGAGACATCAAATATTTAATTATTGATTTTTTAATTAATCGGGTTGTGAGCTTAGGTATAAGTGCACGGAAAAAAAGATTAAAGAAAGGACACTCGCAGAGACCGAGGACGAGTGAACAATGTGCTGAGATGAGGCAGAGGAAGTATAGATATTTGTATCAAGTGAGGACAGCACATGGAGATGTTATTTCACAAGTATATAATTATCCTGCCTTAAATATCTTAAAACACATTAAACTGTTAATATACATAAAAAATATTTATGCTTGAATCTTACAGAGTTATGTGCAAGCATTGCAGAAGAAAGCACAGTGTGGAAGATCAGCCTGTGGAAACCCAGCCGCGGGAGCTGAATGTTCGACGTTGCAAAGTGACGCGACTCATTTAACGATTTTGCAAGGTAACGAAAATCCGCCACTGGACTTGCTCACTGATTCTGAAGACGAGGTCACTTTGAACAACAGACACATGTGTTAAGAGCTCACCTAGTGAATTAAATATTTTAAGATTAAAACCATAAACTAATATTAAACGCAAAAATCATGTGGCAAATGAAAATGTATATACTTATTAAAAGTTTTTATACGTTTTTTTTTATACAAGCTTTCGTTAACAATATGGCGAACACCCTCAAGTGCTGAATCAAATTATTGATTTATTATTTCTGTTGCAGAATCCTACTTCTATCTTGCATAAACAGAATGGCTCGATACATTTTGTTAATGCTAATATATTTTCAGAATAATTTGCGCTTATTAAAACACTCATTTTTATATTTTAAATTATTACTATTGTGTATTATTTCAAATATTTTTTTTATCTCGCAGGCATATGCTATTTAAAGATTTTAATAATGATAGTGTTTCAATAACCACAAATCACTCTGGACCTATATTTGCATTAGTGCCATGCCTGAAATATATCAGGCTATTCCTTTTTTGCAAGATAGAAGAAGCACGCTGTAATGTAATAAAAAATACACACATTTAATTAAGCACATGAAGATGTTCGCCACATTGCGAACGAAAGCTTGTGCATAAAAATAATTAATTAGATGAAAACGTATCAAAACTTTTAATAAATATGTGTATATATAGTTCTTTAGTTAACCGTGAGATGTGTTATTGAATGTGCTATTTTCAGAATTCATCACGGTACTTAGCTTTAGAAAATATCGAACATAACAAATCTTTCCCATTTTTGCTACAATGATACTAAAGAACTTTCAGACATATTTTTAGTATGTCACATCATAAAAAGCTAAGTAACATGTTGAATTATTGAATATATTATTATTAAAAAAAAATTCACCCAATTGTCATTTAAACTTTTTTTTGACACTTCTAATTTTCGATTATATTTAATTGTTTGGAAAACGACGCTTAATTTTGGTTTATGTATGTATACAATGAGATATAAAATTGATCTCAAATATTAAAAAGAAATGTGAATATTTTCATTGTGTTTTTACCTCTTGCATATGTAATGTATTTATCTTTTGCTCATCGACACTTTTTTAAATATCCATGTTTCCTGTAAAATGATATTTCATCATTTTTTTATTATAACTCAGATTGAATTTATAGGTCTGGATGTAGGTGACTTGCAAATTAAATTTCACAATAAAAGAAAAATAAATCTTCACAAAAATATACATAGTTCTCCTTTGACACTTGTATTCATGCCAATTTTACCGTGTGTGAATTGTTATCAATTGTTACAACAATGATGTTTGGTTTTCTTACTATTAAATCAGACTAAATTAATATAGGCTTCCACAATTTGTGCATATTCCACTAGCTAGATTTGTTTTTATAGTAACTGCTCACGGAACTTAAATGATGACTTCAACTTGTGATACAATTGAACTACTTTTATTAAATATTTTCAATTAAACCTATTAAATATAAATAACAATTATTAATCGCGAATAATTGTGAAAAAAAAAACAGATATTCACATTTCTATATTACACTGACATTTATATTATCTATATTACACTAACATTTTGTTGAAGTTTTGTTAACTATTTATATTTTGATTTAATAAATTTTCATTATTTTTTTTGGTTCCTTGTACAAAAATATCATAAAATTATTTTTTAAAAAATGGAAATATTGCTCCTATTTATAAAAATAGTTATAAAAACATAATTATGATTAAAAATCAGCAAATCCTTGTGTATACAAACACTAGCTCAAGAAAGTGTTACTTTGATCTAATATGAATCTATACATAAATAATTACTATTATTTTTTTATAATTAAAACTTTTTACAAAGTATTTTTCAACAGCTAGTTTATTTTATTGTGATATATAAATTTTGTTTTTAAAACAAGCTGTTGGTTATCTATTTCACATGATAGATTATTTTCACTGATTGTTAACGCCACATTTAGGGTTAAAGAAAAGTGATGGCATTCTATTGAAGCTAAATATAACACGCACGTCTCTTAATGTTTGTAAGTTGAAATCCGTCTCAGAGATACTAGGCATCTAAGAAATTGTTAATGATTATATTGTACTTTCATATTTATAATTTCATGCGTGTTATTTGGGTATTCTTTCTTATAAGAAAAATATGTATTTTTCAATAACAATAATTCAAATTACCTTTAGGTGACCACGTGGTGGCTTAAGTAAAAACGATAAATGCATAAGAAAACTAATAAATTACTAAAAATAATATCTACATTTTAATATATACATATTTGCTTTTTATTAAATTTTATTTAGCTTTGGACATTCCAGATTAACATAAGTATAAATGATTTATTGTGATTTTGATACGAAAATACCAAATACATTCACAAAAAAGCTTAAAACTAGTCGCACAAATGTTGCTAAAATGAATTGTTTTATTATGTTGCTAAATTTCAATTCTTGTTTTAGTCTTGACTATTTTTGTGTTTTTATTTTATTATTAGCTCAGAATCGTTATTTTATTTATATATAACAATAAGATTTTCTTTTATATATTAAATAAACGATAAACCAAAACATAATTAGAGTTAAAGTAGTATTAATCTCAGCATTATGGTATATTATTGTGATTTTGTATATTAAGCAAAACAAAAATGTTAACATAATCATACTATCAAATAGTTTTTTTAAAAAGCGTCACAAAAATAGTTTTTTAATAATTAAATTATATACATGTAAGAAAATATATATGAAAGATATTGAAAAAAATAAATTATATTTATTATGAAATAACTTTTTCGTTGATTTCAATATTTATATGTATGTACATATTTTTTTCAATCTGAATTATATTTTAGTTGATTTTTCATTAAAATGTATTGATTTATTTATTTGATATTTTAATGCAATCTACGTATTGTATATATTAAAATCCAAATATGCATAAATAATTAGGTTCAAATATATTATTTAGGTAAAAAGTAAAAGGAACTCTTGTTTTTATTGTGAGCTTGCTTTGCAAATCTTATTGAATTTTTATATAAAAGAAATATTATCTGTGATTTCTCATATAAATAACATAAATGAGAGTTTATTTAAATGACCGATGTTAAATATAAGTAATAAAAAATAATGCTATAAATATATATATATATATATATATACAAAAATGCGATAAAATATAAAAATTAGAGTTCCGACGTTTATTTATTTGTAATTTATTTATTCTTATAAATATATAATATAAATATTGTGTATGTAGTGAAAATTATATTTTAAAAACAAATTATTAAATTGTATTTTGGTATAAATGTAAATTTAATAACTATAGATGTATGTGATTATATTATAGTTATTTATGGGAGAAACACTTTTTATAATTATATACAGTATATCTTTAATTTTAAACACAGGGGGACTCTCAATTTTCTTAAAATGTGCTAGCATGTTAAAATATTTGTGATAAAAAATTGTAATTTAAAAAAATGGAAATTAATTTGTGGATAATTGAGAGTTGTGAGAGCAGATATCTGTTCAGTTAATCAAAAAGTATCTTTTGAACTAATTTCACAACAGTTACTTGAAATGTTTGGTTACTATTGTAGCATGATTTTTTAACACTATGAAAAAAGTTGTAGGTTTTCACAGTTCCGTTATTATTTTAGATGGTATAAACTTCTTACAGGTATCTGTGCTTGCGCCCTTCTGCATACACGTAAAAATTTGTATGGCGGTGCCTCGGATTTTCACCAGGTTTGGGACCAAAGATGCTGTGCACGTAAAAAAATAGCAAAATGTTGGAAATCAACTTGATCGATCGACGGTTTAAAATCGAGGCAACACTTACAAGCTTTTGCGATGTGAATTTTGATGTTATGTACAAATTATAGATTTTGTTGCGTTATAAGCTTTTATAGAATTTCATTATTTTAAAGAAAAAATACTTATGTTTATATATGTACGTGTTCATGTATGCAACTATAATACGCCAAACTTTATTTTTAATACTCATATTTATTATAATAATTTTATTTTTTGCTGGTGTAGATTTATAGATATATCTTACAAAAATTATAATCTTGAATGATCAATCATTTAAATTTTTTCTTAGCGAGCAGACGGACATATTTATTTATTTATTTATTTATTTATATATATATATATATATTTTAGCTAGAAAGCTAGAAGAACGAAATGTACTAAATAATAACACTGCCATTACAATTTAATCGTAAACCATTGCTCATCCGTACTGCGAAAAAACTTTTTTTAAAGTAAATATTTGTGATAGTTTCAGCTCAATTTTAAATTTTTAATTGGAAAAATTAGCTATTTAAAAATATATGCACGTTTTTCATATATGTTTAAATAGCTATTTAATAAATTCGTAAATGTGTAATTTTAAGCTATGTCTAATTTATTATTATTTTGTTGCATAGTTGTTGTTTATTTTTCATTATATCTTTGTTGAATATTAAAAAGTTTTAAACTTATTTAAAAATTAGACTGCAACTTCATGCTAGTCAAATCATTTTTAATAGCTTTTTTAAATTATAATTCGTATAGTTTGCAAATACGCTGTGTCTAATTATTTTTTATATGTTGTTTATTTTTATGTGAATTTATTAGTAACAAATCTTTATTTCGTTTTAGCTTTTTATCTAGCCATAACTTCAAAGACACAATAATTCATATATGGTATCTGCTTGTATTAAATGAAAATAAATGTTTTAAATTATTTCTCAGAATGTTTTTCTTTATGAAATTATATTTTCATTGTTTTTATTTTATAAGTTGAAAACTTTGAGGTTTATTAGATCTTCTAACAAAAAATAAGATTGGGTTTTTTGATCTAACAAAAAATTGTCATGGGTTGCATACATAGTATGTATGTATTTATAATTTAATATTTATTTATGACTACAAAACTATGTTTTACGTATAAAATATTACCATGAAAAATTGGAGTTGACACTGGGCTTATTTTTTCGGTACCAGTAAATCCATGTTTGGCTTAATATGGGTAGTAGCGATTAGTTTCTGAATACCCGAGACACAAATCACCGGAATTCAATTTTTGAGATATGAGGGCTTGTGTTTCACGCCTTTTCTTACTCGCATATTTATTGCCGATGTTGTAGTCATCATCTTGAGCGTAATCTGGACTTTTCAGCTGCATTGTTCATGATTCAATCTTGTAATTAAATTAAAGTGATACGCATTCCTCATAATAAAGCCGAGGATCTTGGAAGATTTTTCGAAAACGTCGCTTATTTATAGAGAACCGATAATCCGTAACCTTGTAAGGGACCAGGTGCGTATCGGGTGTTCTTTGACTAGTAAAAGCTGTGATCGGATTATTGCGAACATGACAAACTGCGGACCCAAAAATTCCGGACATAGATGATTGTGGAACGGTAATTCCTGGGTATCAAAGCAGTAAAAATATCGGGAAAACACGTGACTCATTTGCGGGGATGAGTCGAGATAGAAACTAGAAGCAATGCAAGTGAGTGTTTTCAAGATGCTCGTCTAAAAATTCCGTTTCGATTTTAATTTTTATATGCTTATTATAGTGAATTAGTTTCTCGCAAATATACGTATATTCCAAAAAAAACATTGTGTTCCTAAAACAATCTTTAAATTTGGTAAAACATTTCGTAGCTTACTAAGAGCTGATTTACACGCTGCCAGTTGCTGACATGCCAGCTGGAAATTGACTGGCGTGTGACGACTGGAATTCCAGTCCACTGGCGCCTTACCGTTTACACAGTGCCAGTAAGTGAAAAAATTATTGTTGCGAAAAAGCGCTACTCATTTTGCGCCAGTACGGTAGTGTGGTGGAAGGGGGAGCTGGCGCTGCCAGCTGCTGTCATGCCAGTGCGCAATGGCTTCTCCAGTGACTGGCGTTAAGCGTTTACGCGGTGCTAGTCGCTGGCATCCAGTGACTGGCATCGTGTAAATCATAGTTTCTTAACCGGTGGTCCGCAAAGACTTTTTGAATAAATTTAATTTCACTGATTTTACAATTGATTTTGTAATAAAATGAATTTCACATCTGTTTTGTATTCGCTTGTATTTGCATAGGGCTATTTAGAAATCGCCTTATCGCAGGTAGTCCTATTTTTATTAATTCGATTAACAATCGAATTTTATGCTGTATTTTATGGATTTTTAAATTATATTTCTTGTTACTGACTGTTTTAATATACTTAAATATGGTTATATCAGCATAATGTGTTGGAAAATTAATTGTTTTGAATAAAAAATCAATTATATAAATATTTATTATTTTATTCCAATGTTGATGGTCCGCAAAACATTTTTTGATTTTTTTGGTGGTCCGTGGATGTAAAAAGGTTAAGCAACTATAAAGTAAATCAGTGATTCCCAAAGTGGTCTATATCGACCCCCAGGGGTCTATGATAACCTGCAAGGGGTCTACGTCAGCGAAAAAAAATTTGGGAGTCCATGAAATAAAAATGGGGGTCCACTGAAGTGGATCTCAACAACCACTGATAGTACCTATCTACTTACATTATAATCTTATAAAATAAAGACATATACATTATTTATAAAAGTACCTATGAAGTAAAAAATGTATAATATATGTTTATAAAAGTGTGTAAGTTGTGGGATATAGGCATTCGCTTTGTGGTCGCAATACATTTTGAACTTGTAAAAACCTGCACATAATGATATACCACCGTAATTCTCAAAGTGGTCTATATCGAACCCTAGGGGTCGACGACGATCTGCAAGGGGTCCATGTCAGTGAAAAATAAAATTGGGGATCCATGAGATGTAAATGTGGGTGACTTTATTTTTGGCTTTCAATGAATGGAATAATCCACATACACAGATAGTAAAAATCTTTCAAAGTGAGTAGCACGATACCAGCTGTCAAAAAAACATTTGAAATTGATGAATTTGCAAAAAATCAATATCAAGCAAGCAGGGGGTCTACCCAAAACCGAAAAACATGGCAAGTGGTCTACGAGACAAAAAAGTTTAGGGACCTCTGGTGTATATCATCCTTTAGTCGGTACTTTTAGATTGCATTGATATACAAATTAAATTTATACGTTTCAATATGTCATACCAAGCAAAGGTGCTGGGATAACGTTAAAACTTCATGCTTCAATTCCAAAGGCTTATGTCTAAAATCGTTTTACCATTGCAGTCCAAAGTCAAGGCCCAATATACTCTCTATTTTCTGAAGACTGAGTGACTTAATGCTAAAATTTTCAGTATTTTATATCGAAGCTGCTCGTGGATATTTTTATCAGTATATTGCAGGGACCCGAACTGAAAACCTATAGAGTAACTCTCAATACTCTATGCGAAAACCGGAACCGGAACGAAAACCGAAACCAAACTGATATTTTTTTCGATTTACAAGATTTTTTGCTGATAAAAGCCAAATAAAATCTATTTTATAAAAGTATAAAAATAATTCAAAGGGTTTGGTGCTCTTGTATGGTTGTTGGGATCCTATATACGCAACATCCAGCAATACAATAAAAAATGTAATAAAATAACGAATTGGCAAATTATCATTATAATTAATTTTAAATAATACAATAAAATAAATACAATATATCAAATAGTATAAAACATGACAGAATTAACATATCATTACAGAGTAAAAAACAAAAAAGTTTATTAATTATAGAATTAGCTAACAAATTATGTATTATAATAAAAATATACTAAAAAAATTGTAATTTATACTATAAAAAACAAAACTAAAAATTACAAATACATGTGTATATTTTTTTTAATAATAATAACGATGTATTTCTACCATGATATGTCAAATATTAAATTTAAATAAGTCACAATTAATTAATTTTACAAAAAAATGAATATACAATTTATAAAATATGCTGCCCCCGAGCAAGTGCCGCCCGGGGCGGACCGCCTCTCTCGTCTTCCCATACGGTACCCGATACCCGCGAATTCCCACCACCACCCTGCACGGATTAAATCAGTGGTAAGCTCTCTATTCAATAGAGCTAGAGTTTTGGCCGACCAAGAACATATTAATGCCGAGCTCCACACCGTGAAAGTCGTCCTGTAATCAAATGGTTTTAGAAAATAAAATAAAGACAACAAAAAAAAGCCCCTTAGAAAAACTGTACATAGTACATGCACTTAAATAATTGATAAAGTTCAAGAAATACGCTGACGAAAATAATTAACTCCTTAAAAATTAAACTAATAATGGATGTTGTATTTATTTAAATTTTAAATCGTCTTATTTTTCGGCATAATTATATATAAATAAATATTTCTGATATTGTTTGTGTTCGCTCTCGTAAATCACTCTTAAAAATAAAATTCACTTTTAATTGAGACGAAATGGGTTAAACGTCAAACTACGAATGAACGAGTATGTGAATAATGCTATAAAATTGTATCGTGTGCATAATTTTAATATTTGCAAAGTTGGCAAATCTGATCGATGACCTAATTGGTATTATACGCACTGGCAACATTAATTCTTTCCGTCAGCGCGCCGCAGTTCGGCTGGTTGCCTTCGTAAGCTTTCCGTCGCCTCGCAGCCTGCAGTCGCGCGTAGCGCAATTTTTAAAGTGATTCAGTTTCGGTTCGAGTCGGTCTTCGGATCCGCGGCAGCAGCTGTCTCGTCGTCGTCACCCCCTGGCCCTTCGGGCGTTCGTGAGTTCCACCAATTTTTATCATACGCCGGCGTGGCCCGTTTCGCGTGCGAGGAGTTCGTCGTCTCGAAGATGTCGCGGATTTTTGAGCATTAACCCTCGACCAGCGACGTTCTAGAACACGCCGTATGGAAAAAAATTGACAGACATGCGCTTTGCACATCCGGATCCGTCATACGTGCATCGATCGCCGATAATAGTGCAACCTGTGCGCCGAATCGGAAAGTGCACCGTTATTGAACTTTCAAAGGGGTACATACAAGTAGAAAAAAACATGGCGGCCATGCCTATCGCCCCGATTTTCATAACATTTAACATTTTAATACTCATTATCGCTTATAATCCAGAACATCAAATACTTCTGCCGAACAGATGTTTCATTTCAGTCACCTAATTAACCACCGCTCGTTTGGGTTTAGGTTACCATATGCGGAAATAAATAAATCTGACATATCGCACTTACTCGACGATAACGTTGATCATTTCCCTCTATAACCACGAATCTTAAAATAAAATAAATATGTAAAACAGAAACCTATTTTTAGCTTTGCAAACATGGACTTCCCACTTGCATGAATCACAGTAAAAGATTGAATCCCAAAGTTGCTTTGACACTAAAAGCTCTTAATTTTAAAATTGTAGAAAGTAACATATCATTTCTCCAAAAACTGAATGGAAAAGAGTAAGGAAACAGAGAAATTGTCCCTTTAGAGTAAAATGGAAGATCTCAGGAGCAGTAAAAGTTAACAAAACAATTACTCAAAAAATTACTATTTGATAACTAAAGTTATATTTTTGAAGCAAATAATAGTTGAAAGAGCTTGAAGGATTAATAGAAGCGCTTTTTAAACTTTTTGAGCTTTTTGTCCTCCAATAATAAAGCACGCGTTTATCAGAATAAAGCATATCCAAATTGCTCTTGACAACAAAAAGTCTAAATTTTTAACATCATTTCTCCCAAATATGCAGCAAAGACAAGTGAGAAATGAAAAAAGTATTCCCAATGGATTTAAAATTTTAATTTGTGTAAATAAAAGCTCAGAAAAATTTACTATTTCATAATTAATTATCAAAGGAATAATTATTTAAAGAGGATAATTTAAATGAGCCAGCATTGGTCAGATCACCTTATAAATAACTCTGCAACGAATCCTTTTTCGAAAAAAAATCCGAAAATTTACCTTTCAATGCAAACAATACGTTTTATGGAACAATATTTATTTTAATACATATATCTCAAAATAATTCCCTGTTAAATACCATCCTACTCTAAAGCTTGAACTTTTATAATTTTCGCGACAATAATAAAGCACGCATTGTATTTCAAAACAAAGCATCTCCTAATTGGTTTGACACAAAAATGTCTAAATTGTAAACATTATTTCTCAAAACATTGGAGCAGGCAGATGTCGGAAACAAAATAAAATTATTTTAAAAGGGTTAAAAAATTTAATTTCTAGGATAATAAAGTCTCAAAAAATTGCACAAAAATTTACTATTTCATAGCTAAGGTTAATTACTAAAATTATATATTTTTTGAACTAATAAGACTCGAAAGCTTAAATAATTAGTATGACTTTTTGATATTCATTCCAATTGTATTTCAAAACAAAGCATATCCAAATTGTTCTGACATCAAAAATTGTACATGTTGAACATAATTTCACCACTATATATATATATATTAGATAAAAGTCGGGATTATTCCAATTATTCCAAATGGGTAAAAAATAAAAAGTTCTGCAAAAATGCAGGCTTAAAAAATTGCACAAAAATTTCCTATTTCCTAACTAAGGTTAATTACTCAATTTATATACATGTATTTTTCAAACAAATAAGCAAATAATAAAAACAAACAATTTTTTTGATTTTCGCTCAAATAATAAAGCACGTGATGTATTTCAAAATAAAGAATATCCAAATGACTTTCAAAGAAAAGTCTTCATTTTGAAAATCATTTCATTACAGAAGTTGGGAACCAAGGGAAACTATTTCCAGTGGGTTAATGTTAAAATTTTCAATGTACAATCTGTAAAAATTAGTGTAGTGTTTTTAGATTGTAGTGAGGGGAGGGGGGATTTGAGAATCCAATAGGGCATTGCAGACATATATTTTGGAATAGAAACCATAAAAGTTATCTGAGTTTTAAATTAGACTGATTTTAATAATATTCAAATTATTTTATATGTATTTTAGTATAAGGTTCAAAGAATTAGGAAGATTTAACTTGCATTGATAATGGTAGTTGTTTTTTATATTTTTACTCTTAGCGTTAACATTAAATATGTCATTTTTTTGATCATATAAGGTTTTAACTTAGATAATTCAGGTCCATCCATGAATATTTCAATTTTAATTGTATTGATTAAATTGGGTTTTGCTAATCAGCTAATTAAATTATTCAGCTAAATTGAATGTTAATAGTAAATCTGCCATTTCAGAGCCCCAGTTTAATATCCTACGTGTTTATTTAAGATTTTTCAGATAATTGATTATATTGTAAATACATTTATTATTTTGCTTTTTTGTCTAGATCAGGGTTTCCCAAACTTTTTCAGCGACGGAACACTTGGCAAATCCGAAAATGTTGGCGGAACACTTACCTTATTTTTTAGGTTAGGTAATTCATAATAGTATAAATAAAAATAAAAAAATGTTATTAAATAAATATAAATTAATAAACATAAAAATTCAAATAAATAAAACTCCTAATGACTCTGATGATTTTGGGTTGATGTATGAAACTTTTCCCACCAGAATTTATACACATCAATGTTGAATATTTAACACATATTTTCAAGCTTTTTTATCAGATTTATGAACAATTTTAATGTATTAGCAAGACTAACAATTTTTTTAATTTACTCCAAATTTTTGTGAAATATTTATTTAGGCTCCGCGGAACACCTATTTTGGATCCGCGGAACACCAGTGTTCCGCGGAACATAGTTTGGGAAACCATGGTCTAGATAATGCTTTTTAATAATTGATTTGGTTCAATACTGCTTAAGTGTGATAAGGCCACTTCTGTTATCTGGCAGTGTGTTTATTAATATGGTTATATATTCAAACAGATAAACGGACATTTACCTAAAACCACTATTTTTGCGTTGTGATTTTATTTAAGTCAAAGTGCGATGTGTATGTAGATTTATTCTGATCTCAATACGTTTTGTATACAGTTTTTATTGGATGTGTGGTAATTTTTTCATAAACATAATATGATAATTAAATTTAAAATCATACTTTTAGATAGAATACATGTTACTGGTTTCCAGCTATTTTCATATTTACAATTGTGCAATTATAGTACAATATAATAAAAAATAAAACGTTAGTGGTTATATTTTAAAGGAAAAACTAAAAATCTTTTATAATTTTAATATTAAAAAGAAGAAACGGATGATTAAGTACTAATTTAAATTCATTTAACTTAAGATCTGGAACCATTGAAATGTGTTCTTTGGCATTTTGTGCTTATATATTTAAATTTGATGTTATTTTTATCTCAGTCTTTGATACTTATAGATTAGTGAATCAGTCGTATTGTTGAAGTGTACATGTTGGATTTCAACTAATTTTACACTAGATTTACAAATCGTCTGATGATAGTCATATGCTAAAGATATTGACTGTAAATAATATACGCATGTCCGATTTAATAATAAAGTGAACAGTTTGAGAAACGCCAGTTTCATCATCACTGCTTGGAATTCTCTCTCATTCGGGACTAATCTTCTCTTCACCAAGTATTCATCCTACAAAATTAAAGAACAACGCTAGTTTGTCAATGAGTAAATTTAAGTAATATAAAAGTTTGAAAATCACTACTTGGGTTTAAATGAAATTTTAAAGGTTTATTTATATTATAATGCTTAATCATATGCACTAGATTATTATTAACTAATGCCAAAATTGTATTTATAATGATTAAAAGTTCACACACATCATTAATATTTTATTGTGTGAGTGCAAATCTAAATTATATATATATATATATATTATACACACATATATATATAGTTAATTGTTCCGTTGATTTTTATCAGTGGAAGAAACCATTAACAAGTATTTTTATATTTCCCTAGTGTTGGATTTGGGGGATGAAATGAAAGTTTGCAAAAGTTGTCCAATAGTTAAGCTATCATTAACCAGTTATTTTCAAGAATATAAATTAAACCCTCATTCATACTTTTGAAGTAAATCAATTCACTAAATTTAAACCCAAACGGGCAATCTGTGGTTAGCTATCCAATGCATCTAAAAATTAATTCCATTTGCTTTTTGTATTTAATTTGAATTTAACAGTGTCTGGTTACATTTTTTAGTGTATTGATCCATATCGGGGCGATTGTAAATTTTGGTATACCATGGACGCTATAAAATCGTTTTATATTAAAAATTTGAAAATCACGCGTAAAATATGCCGTCTTTTATATACAATAATTCAATAAACGTGCAACCTGTACGAATGCGCACTGCACATGCTCGCAAATGTGCTAATCAATACTGCACTGCTATCCAATTCATACGCTTTTACTTGAAAATAATCCAACTTCTGTTATACTTATGATATGGACACTTTGATGAATAAATGCAAACTCATACTATTAAATTACGATTTTAATAGTTTTATAAATATGTAAATGTACTAGACCAGTGGTCGACAACATATTACCCATAATTTCAAAACATCTGACATATCACAAATTTCTCAAAACTCATTTTCATAAAAATATCATTGACCCAAGGTCAAAAAAATTGTCGACCACTGATTTAGACAATTAACAGTTTTTTAATTTAACCGATAATGCTTAAAGAAGATAAATAGTAATATCCGAAAATTAACCTAATTTTATTATGTTTAGGTTTTCTATAATATTATTTCTCTGTTTAGCTTGCGATTATTTTTTGGCGAGTAATGCCGAAACTACTTTTATTATTTATATTACATTTTTTTAAGGGTTTTCTGTACTGTACATACTTGTCATATCATACATTTGCTACGACGACATAACTCAAATATATAATTTTCCATAAAATGAATTTTCTGAAATCGTGAAAATTTATTAGTGTTATTTTCAAATGCTCAATTTTAATTGAGATATCAAATACAGTCAGACTGAAACTAACATTTGTAGTTTAAAGAAACCACTTAAAGGCATTAAATATTAATACACAGTATAAAACTTATTTTATTACTTGTACTAGATGTATTGTGCACTCTATATTTTAGACTCAAAAAAATCGTAATTTGCTACATACAAATATCAAATATGTTGTAGTAAATTAGTAACATAATCAACCATACACACTTAAAATACTGAAAATAGTTTTCAAAAATTATTTATATATATAGATATATATATATATATATATATATATATATATATATATATATATATATATATATATATATATATATATATATATATATATATATATATATATATATATATATATATATATCGTTTTCCGACGTTTCGACCACTGATGTTGGGGTCATCGTCTAGGGCGAAATTTTGACATTATCTCAGCTGTCGCAGGCTTCAGCTGCGTCTTCTCTGATCCCGTATTGTGTTTTAATATTTTTTCGTTTGTTTATTGCTAAGAGAGCAATAAATGCATTCATATTCGAATCGGTTTGTTTAAATGAATTTATATTTGTATGAATATTGTTAAAATTGAATTTACCTTAGTTTAAAACCGGTAACTAGGTATCTGATATTGCATTCGTTTCATCTCTTTTATTTAAAGCTAGTTTTCTGAGATAAGGTAAAGATTATGACATAGATAATGACCCCAACATTGGTGGTCGAAACGTCGGCAAACGAGAAGCGAGTAAGAAAAGGCGCGATACACAAGCCCTCAAATCTCAAAAAGCTAAGTAACGTGTTGAATAAATCTTACAAATTTAAACAATTACATATATGTACCAGGCGCGGGCGGTGAGATACTTTCCCTCGCTCGCTCGCGTGTTAAGCGACGAGAGTGAGTTAGAGCATGCCTTTATCTCTCACTCACTCTCGCCACTTAACACGTGAGCGAGCGAAATGTAAAGTATCTCACCGTCCGCGTCTGATATGTATATATATTTTTTTTAGAGGTATAGAACTTTAAAATGAAACAAAACATAAAAATTGTGGTAATGGCTTTCTTGGAAAGATAATTTTATGCCATAAGTGTTCAAATAAGATTTCGGGAATATGGAGTCGCGGCTGGCTAGTATAAAAAGCAATCAGGAAATCCTATTTTCGACCACTTTTTCAAGCAGCTAATGTTAGCTTCCAAGTCGTCCATCGTCTTTTCGGGTAAATTAACGACTTCACATATCCCCACAGAAAACAATCCAAAGGTGTTAAATCACACGATTTTTCAGACGAATTCACAGGTACAGGACCATTTGCAAGTGTTGTTTTGGCGTACCAAACTGAGCACAAATCAGCTGTCAGTTGTCAAATTGGCTGTCGCTGAAAAAACTGTTGGCAATTCGAAAAATAAACCTCTAAAAAACACCCTTTATTTGTATATACCAGGGCTGTGGAATCTAAGTCGGAGTCGGAGTTGGATTCGTGGAGTCGTGGTGTTTTGGCCGGAGTTGGAGTCGGAGTCGGAGTCGTGAAAAATGAGCGACTCCGACCATTTTTTTAAATTATGAAATTTATGAATTTTTAATTGCGTAATACTGAATGTGTATAGCGTATGAATATTAAACGTGTAGAAAAACACCAAAAAGACCTGATAAAATTACACTTTTTTGAGTCGGAGTCGGATTGGAGCCGTGTTGTTGGTAAATATCGGAATCGGAGTCGGAGTCGTGTTTTTTTAACGACTCCACAGCCCTGGTATATACAGTAATGGGCAAAAGTTTGAGACCGTCTGATTTGATACGCTTATATGATATATGACACCGAGCCATCCGCCTAATATATTTCCAAAGGGCCATTTTACTGTCGTTGAACAATTTTCTTCCTAGGTAGTGCCTCGCGCCCTACCTCACACCGCTAGCCTGATGCCTCCGCCACACTCTCTGGAAATTGTCCGAACCGCAGCTACAACTAAAGTCGGCCGAGATCGGCGACTTCGGGGATTTCATATGCGCGCGCGCTTCGAGGCGTGGATGACGTCCGGGCGGCGGCTGTCACTGCACTTTTGCCGGCATATTTGCGCGCGATCGAAAAAAGTGCCAAATAATCGCAATTTTTAAATTGTCATATTATTAAAATTACGCTACTGATAATTATAATGATTTGTGTGGGCACTCACCAATACAATATCAATGAAAACATAACATATAATTTACGTAAAATCTTTGACGGCTTTTGCAAAATGCCATAAGGCATAAAAATGTTACTTCAGAATACAAACACATGTGTGACTATCCTAGAATTTGTTGCCATCGATTCTAATCAAGAATTCGTTATGGTGTGACACTTATATAAACCGATCTAGGAAAATACATAAGGATATTCGAAAAGATTTTTTAACAAAATCAAGTACCACTAATTCTTTTTGAATTATTTAATTTTATTTGAAAAAAATATAATAACTATCTGTTCGAAGAATATACTATCTAAATATAATTAATCCCTTTTGGTGCCCTAAAATATTCAAAGATGTCAGTAAGAGTCTGTTAAAGATCGAGTTTCATAAAAGCATATTAACATGCGTCCCGCTGTAGGATCAAGTCCCCAATAAGCATGTGGTATTATAACTTGACCACGTGACCACGTTGCAGCGCTCGTCATGCGTGCAAACCATAGGACGCCTACGCGCATACTGAAATTGAACCGAGCTACTCGTTCTATTTCATGATGCGAACCACCATTTCATTATCTCTCAGTCACTCTCGTCACTTAACACGCGAGAGAGCGAAAGGGAAAGTTTCTCACCGCTTGTGCTTGAAAGAGTAGCCTCGACTTCGGTCCATTTAACTCGGAACAAATGCCGACACAGTTCGGAAGCGCTCGAAGCTGGCCAAGTCGACTGAATTACCTCCACTTCACGCCCCGTTCTTGGTAAACCTCGGACAATTTCCGAGAGATTTTAGAGCAGGTAGAATCGAAATCGACCGAAGTAACCCACTACATTATCCGTCCTTGGCCAACCTTGGCCAACTTCCAGAGAGTGTAGTTCAGGCATGAGAGGTCCCTTCCCCTCAGGGGTTTCGGATTTAACCCTAGAAGAGTAGCTACGCTCCTATTCTATCGATGGTTGCCACCAACTTGTGGTGGATTGGCGCCCAGAACCTATATATAATGGGGTTAAATGGGTGCGTGGTGACTAAAAAACTACTTATAATTCATTTAGTATGTTATTTTTATTAGGAAATGGTTTTTAGTCGCCACGCACCCCTTTAATTTTATATAGGCGCCTTCGAACAGTTAAAAGATCAGCCGAAATCGATTGTATACAGTGAATATCACTAGCTATTCAAATAAGGATCTCTTCCGGTTCCTTAAACTTTGTACTCTTAAATACTTGTCCGTATTGTAATCTATCTTTTTCGGCCTCCCACTTATTTTCTTGTCTTCAACAGAATTACTTATTTGGAATTTTTTGATAATATTTTGCACCTTATATCTGGAAATTTTAACATTTTTCGCAATTTGTCGTTGACTTTAGATTTTCTTACGAATCGTAACTATTTAACATATTGTAAGTGCTGAAATTCTTTTCAGTTTTTATAAAAAAAATATATAAAAATAATAATAAAGAAAAAAATTAAAACTTTTTTTTGCCTGATTTCCTTATTATTTTTTATGTACTTCCAGTCACAAATGAAATATATTTTCTTTCTACACGTTGTTAACCTTTACCGGACCGAGTGTACGAAAAAAACGTACGCTCCCAACGTGGGTACGGAAATACCCCCGATCTTCATACTAATTTTTAGACCTTTTCGACAAGAAATAATAGCATAAAATCAAGTATATGCATTTGAACAATCATTACATATATTAATATCATGGAATTATTATATTTTATAACATTTTATCGTTTTTTTACGTAAAATAAAATTACACTAAGAAGCGTCATCATCGAAGCATGTCATTTTCATCACTGTGGGCGAGCAGAACAGTGTCCGCTATCCCCACTACTACCCGATGTTGCGACAAGTGCTACTGTTTCTCAAACTATTGTATTAAAAATAATATATTTACTTACTACATATTTATTTTTTCATTTATAAATTTATGTGCAGGGCTTTACATATTATCATCAATATTCTCTCTCTCCGAGATCAATATCAAGTGTCTTCTCTTTATTTGATTCCCATATTTATATACATTGCACACGTGACGCATTTCCTTATGACACATTCCATAAGGTAACATGTACACCATCGATTTGTCCCTTCGATCGACCCTGTGACTACATGTGACGCATCATCTCTTTGTGACAAAGAGAACAAGTCTAGTACTGTTTCCAGTTTCAAGTGTCCCATCGATTTATGGTTTCGTTCAAACGAATGATACCGAATAGACCCCTTGTTTGCTCTAATTGCTTTAACATAAACAAACGTTCGTATATCACGATTTTAGGTCGATGAACTAATTACGTTGCATCGTTGAAATTGTGTCGCAATCTTATTGAATTATATAATTATAGGAATTCATAGATTCAAAATCAGAGTATATAACATAAACACCGCGCGTATTGAATAAACACTGTCTCAAAAATTGCAAGAGATCCGTTAGGTCCTTGGCGACACCGGAAATCATAAACATTCCAGAGCAATATGTATATTTCGTTCGCATCCAATAGATGAAATACACATTTTATGCATTTATAAGCGAAAGTGTGGGCGAAACAAAAATATTTTATCCCAACTGCTTTTTCTGTTATGTTATGAATGCACGCAAAAAGACCAAAACAATAGATTTAATCGGAAATGTTTAATTTAAATTTTTATATTGCCTTTGATTCATTATTTTTATTATTGTTTTTACATGTTACACTAAAAAAACACTATGTAATAAAAATAATGATGACAATAAAACTTCTTACATACCTAAATATTATGTAATTATGTAAATTTCATTAATAATTATAACACTAATATATAAAACGATGAAATCACAAAAACACGATGAAAAAAGTAAATTTGCCGTCAACTAAATACCACGCGAATTGAGAAGCGCAGTTTCGTCATCCGTTTCTTCGTGCGACACCGGAAATCGTGCGCATTCCAGAGCGATATATGTATATCTCGCTCGCACCTAATGGATGAAATACACATTTTATGCATTTATAACCGTAAGTGTGAGGGAAACAAAATATTTTATCCCAACTGCTCTTCTTGTTATGTTACGAATGCACGCAAAAATATCAAAACAATGTATTTCATCACAAATGTTTGTTTTTAATCCTTATTTATGTATGAAATCTACTAAAAATTATCAGAACATATGTGTAATGATTTAATACAGGATTACGTATAATATGAACTTATTAACATTAGTAATTAAAAAGTTACAACGAAAAATAGCGACTTAGGGGACTTCGAGTCCCCCGCTTGGTCCGGGCTAGGTTAAACCAATTAGGACACGAACACATGAAAATATTGTCGAAATAATGTTTATTTTGTTATTTACAGCAATTAAAAGTTGGAGATTTGTACGTCGTAAAATGCATTTTTATCACCCAATTTCAAAAAGGTATATAATTAAAAAAAAACAAAAGGAAAATGCTCTTTTGTTTTAAACAGATGCTTTGATTGTTCAGTGGCCCATTTAAAATATATTAGGCGGATGGCTTACAGTCATAAATTATAAAAGCATATCGAATCAGGTGGCCTTAAACTTTTGCCCACTACTGTATATCAGGCGCGTACGGTGAGATACATACCCTTTCGCTCTCTCGCGTGTTAAGTGACGAGAGTGAGTGAGAGATCTCGTCACTTTCTCGCTGACACTACTCGTCTCTTGATCTCCTTGCTAATATCATTTGTAGCTGTTTTTTTGTGAGGAGAGGGAATCTTCGAAAGACATCACCAGCCTCCAGTTTGCTGGTGATAGTGCCGGATTCGGAGCGACCTACCGGCCAAAACCTCTCCCCAGCCCTCTCCTGAACGGCCGGTACTATCTTTCAGATTTTGCACTTCGACTTGTCCGGTTTAGAGACTGTCCCGTTAGGGCAGCATATTGCGCTGTCTCTCAGCGTTTTCTTTACATCTAAGCACTTCGGACGCATAATCTGTCCATGTTCCCCAATTTCTTCGGCTTTCCAGCATTGATTGAGCTTTATAGTCCGATGATGCAAGCCTTCCTCTCCCTCTTTCCAACGCTGTTCTTTCTGTCGTCCAAGCTGTACACTTTAAAACATTATGTTCCGCGTCGTCGTCTTCAGAGGTGTCGCAATGGTGAAACTCTGCGCTCGCTGTCTTGCCGACTATTTTTGTGTAATGACCGAAGCAGCCGTGTCCGGTTATCGCCTGTAGCTGTTAACAGTCACTGACACACTCAAAAGTGTACTCGTTCATTTCGAGATTTTCAGGATACTGGCTCATCAAACTAGGCATAACCGACGTGTATTTTGTTTTTTGTTTCATTGATCTTCAACCCCATTTTCCTAGCTGATGATTCAATGGCGTTAAAGGTTTCTATTAGGGCCTGTTTTGATCTCGCCACTATATATATGTCATTAGCGCAGGCGAAGATTTGTAACGATTTATTATACACACTGCCGGTTATATCAAGCTAGGCATCTCGGGTAACCTTTTTCTACGGCAATGTTGAACAGATTGCACGCTAGAGCATCGCCCTGTCGTAGGCTGCAAAACCTTTGCGAACACTGTTCGCAAAGGTTTTGCTAAATCATTTTGTACTCTCACTTGGCATTTGTCATTTCTCATTGCGAGTTTCACCAAGGAGATTAGTTTTTATGGTACACCCTATTATGTACTCTTCAGATTATTTCCCGCTTAAAAAATCGCGCCGAAAATAAAACTACAAATTCTTAAATACTCACAATCGCAAGAAAGAGTATCGTGTCTAGGGATTCCAATCCCGGGATCCCGAACGATTTTCAATACCCGATGAGTCCCGGGATTATAAAACATAATCCCGAATTTTTCGGATTGATTAATTTATCAAGCACAATCGAATTATTATTGACAACATCGTTATATTTCGTGTACAAACTTGCGCGAGTAGCACGTGTCATCTGTACATCTTTGAGGCTGTGAGTCTGAACGTGCTTTTTCAGCAGCAGGCTGCTTAGGAACCAAAATCAGATCAAGGCTAAATGATAAAACACTTGATGCTTTGATGTTACTTCGTGAGTTTTATTAAAAATAATGTTTTCAATTAATTGTGTCTATGAATGTACATATGTACATACATTGTCAAAAGTTCATTTTTATCTTCTCAAATAAATATATAAGACCTTCCCTTTTTTATTTTTTTGATACTATTTTCTATTTTAAGCCCAAGACTAAAATTATACGTACTTTATACATTGTACGTTATAAAAAACATGTAAAAATATATTGTATTATTCATTTTAAATTATTTTTATCGATAAAATAACATGAAAATTATCCCGGGACTGGTCCCGGGATCCCGGGATCGACTAATTGCAATACCGAAATCCCGGGATCAAAATTTTGGCCCGGGATTGGAATCCCTAATCGTGTCAAATATCATATTAGATTACTTTAATTTGAATTATATTTTGAGCTCATGTAATGAGTTATTAAAGTATTAATAGGGAGGGGGGGGGGGCAAATTTTGTTTTTGTCTGGGGCGCTAAATAACCCGCCGAGCACTTCTTGAGTTACACCCTTGTTCCTGTAGCCTCCTGGACACTTTTTACAGAAATTTTTTTTCATATTACTGTTCCACTATTTTTGGAACATATTTCGCACCCATAAAATGATTTTCGTTTATAACATGCTAAATTTTTCTATCCTTAGAATTTTGTCCGTTATTCGAAGAAAACACGATATTAAATGTTTATTATTTTCAACACGTGTGTTTTTTTAATATTATTTATGGCATAATAGTTAACCCAAATCCTAAGAACCTAAATAAAGATCTCTAAGGTCTCGCATGAGATACCCTATACCGTAAATTACCAATTGTTGACAACTGTGACAGGACAAATAGACAATAGATGGCTAAAAATTAATTTCTGTCCTTCATACGAAATGTATATTTTATCGTCTTACATGTACGAAGGTCGATCTTTCACTTTTTTGAGGTACCCCAGATAGTTATATATTTACATATATAAAATATCGATAACCAGGTAAATGGCTTTATGTCAACAAACTGGGAAATTAAATATTAGTCACTAAAAAAACAAAACATTAAAATTATATTATTTTTTATTTTGATTAAATTTTTCTATAGAAAATAATACCAATAAATTAAAAAATACGAAATGAATTAACTCAACAAAAAATATTTTATAATTTTTTTTGAAAGTCTAATAATATAAAAAAATCACAATAGCCGAATAATATACAATAAATATTTAAAATAAATTACCGAAAATTATACTAGAAAAGTGGAAAAATAAATTATTAAAACATACTAATACAAAAATGTAGTAAAATAAACCAAAGCAATAAAACACTGAAAATCACTGATGTTTTCTCTAATTTACTATAAATAACAACAAAAATAATTAATGTAAAATGAACTCACTCCCAGGTGTATACTAACAAATTATCAAATGTTTATAAAATAACTCGCTACTCAAAGGGTTAAGTGAAAGCCAACTCTTCTATGAACATATTTATAGCAAAAATTTGTGGAAAAAATGTGAAAAATGCAATATAATGTTGGTTTTAGTAGTATTATGCGAGTGCGTAGTTTTTCGTGGCGATAGCTGAGGCTTGGCCATAATTATGGGACACCCCAATAAATGTGTTATATCTTAAAAATCGTGAAAATATAAATAAAAAACCGATTGAGGTTGCTTAAAGTGTTTATTTTAAGTTTTTTTTTTAATATTTAGTAGTCTTGCCCTTGGCTTTAATTACAACTGCAACCTTTTTGAGATACCACTAATGACTGGTGGACAGAAACAATTTTCTCCATTCCAACTGGAATTTTTCTTGCAGCTCAATTTTGGATTTGTATTTTTGTTGGGCAATCTTTCCTTTTAATTTTGCCCATAAATGCTCTATAGCAGTGATGGCGAACCTTTTTGTGAAGTGGGTCAAATTTTGTTCATTTTTTTTAGTACTAGCTCGTTTGTCACTAAGTCAGTGACGTCACTTGGAAAGGGGGAGGGGAGAATGCTTAAAAACTACTTTTTACTACGTATGTCATACACGGGTGCAGTGATACGATAGAAAATCAGCTACCAAATGTCCACTTGGAAATATTTTTTTATAAATTCGACTTTCGTTATATATACTTATTTTTTTTTAAATATTTTTGATTGTGTATTCTCCCTTTTATAATAAAAAAATAAGTTTATAATAATCCACGCGTGGGTCAGTGTCTGACCCGCGGGTCATAGGTTCGCCATCACTGCTCTATAGGATTTAGGTCTGGTGACTATGCAAGCCATTCTAGAAGCGTCATACTCTTTGTCGCAAACTAACCCCTGATTTTTCGCGAAGTATGGAACGGAGCGTTCTCTTGCTGGAATCGGGTAGTAGCGTGGTCTGCGGTTAGAAATATTTTCCTGTAGGAATCCATTGAAGTGGATTCCAAAATTAAAATATAAATGTCACTATTCACACTACATATAGGTTTATATTACGTATAGGTTTCTTACCCCTGCTGCTGTCTTGCAACTCCAGACCATAGTGCTTCCGCCACAAATTAGACTTTGGGTACTACGCAATCAGCTAGATATTCTTCTCCGACTCTTCGACGCACTATACTACACCAGGGGTTAAAAACCCAAAAAATATTGAATAAAGTATGATTATTTAAAAAAAATTTTAAAATAAATTAGGTTTTTAATATTTTTTATTAACCAATATTAGTTTAAAATTACCTCAAAGTTGGATTTATCGGATCAAATGATTTTAGCCCAATCTTCAGATATCCAATCTCAGTGTTTTCGGGCCCAATCTAACCTTCGAATTTTATTTATTTCCGAAATTATGTCGGGCTTTACAACCTCTAAGTCCTAAATAGTTGAGCCTCCTTACCGTCCGCGAATAAATAGATGGCTATCCGCTTGCAGACACTTCAGCAACCAACTTTGAAAACGTTTTTCGACGATTTTTAAAGGACTCACGAACCAAGATTCGATTTTTCTGTCCAGTTGTCTGTTGTTTTTTCCAGTTTTTGGATTTGATTTGTAAGAACCACATTTGTTGTACTGTTTAAAAGCATTTTGAACAGCGTATCGTGAACAATTAATGTGTTTACTAATTTCCAACATATTCAGTTAATAATAAGCAATATGTGAATGTAATAAAGTTCACATATTGCATTTAAATAAAAAAAGTAAAACGACAAATAAAGACCGAAATCACGCAACTAAACATAACCGTCACTTAAACGAGACTGAACAATTAGACTGTCAATTTATTTTTAAAACGTATTTTTAAAGTGAGCAATTAAAAACGAATCGTATATATATGTATATATATATATATATATATATATATATATATGTATATATATATATATATATATATATATATATATATATATATATATATATATATATATATATATATATATATATGTATATATGTATATATGTATATATATATATATATATATATATATATATATATATTTATATATATGTATATATATATATTTATATCAGGCGCGGGCGGTGAGATACCACATGTCCGCGGTCTGCATGTCCTTATCTCTCACTCACTCTCGTCACTTAGCCCGCGATTGAGAGGAAAAGTATCTCACCGCCCGCACCACACACACACACACACACACACACACACACATATATATATATATATATATATATATATATATATATATATATATATATATATATATATAATATCAGTGGCGTGCGGTGGCTTTGTAACAGGGCATGCGGTTAGGGGGGGGGGTACACTAATAAAAAATAATAATAGATTAAAAAAATTGCCGAAGAAGAAAGATTCAAAATGTTAACCGCATCAACAGTTGACGGCGAGCGATTGTAAATACAATCACGTGTATAGGCTAGTGCGCATGCGCGACAAAATCCACTTGCGACGAGCATGGCGCACGCTTATCGACTACACCCGCGCGCTCTTCAGTCGGCATATGTCGTTCTGTCGAAGAGGTCGTGTGGCCGATTTTCTGAGCGTTTGCGTTTCATAATTACGTAAATTAAAAAAATATAAAATGATAAAAATATTTCATTTTTAGAATCGTATTATAATCCCAAGTAGGGTTGCCAGGTCGCCAAACCTAATAGCCGAACAGACCAGCCAGTTTGGCCGGACGTTTGGGTAAAAAAGCCGGACACCCTACATTATTGAGGATTTTGTTTCTCAGTATTATTAGGTACGACAAAAAAATGTATGTAAAATCAAGCTTTTTTGATTATTACCATAAATCTCAAAGCCGGACACTGTTTATTTTGCCCGGACACGCAATTAAAAAGCCTAACTATGTCCTGCTTTATCCGGACGTCTGGTAACACTAATCCTAAGGCATGCGCTGCGTCTACCGCATGTATGGACCGCACGCATGTATGCGTTCGATTCAAAACGCCACCAGCATGCATGGTTGATCGACTATAAACACGAGCGAATATAAACACGATCACGTGGTCGACTGAGTCGCTCGCCATCAACCGTTGATACTGGTGGTGTTTTGAATCTACCGCATCTATGGACGGCACGCCACTGATTAATTATTTGTATATTTATTTATTTATTTATTATTTTTATTTATTCATTTAAATTAAAGTAAGACGATCGTAACCTAAGAGATTACCCCAATGCGTCACGATGGTCGAAAACAATAATATATATATATAATCTCAAAAACTGTACTTCCATTTACTGATAATATAGCGAAATTTTATTAATAATATTTACAATTAATTTTATTATTTTCTCTCTTATCGATATGCACAACTTACGTATACGAAATGTATTTATCACATATCGATTTTTCATTCCTAAAATATAATTGCTCTTATTGATCCCACTTTAACAATAATTAATTTTAGATTTACACGAATTACTCCTAATCATTTTGATAAATGTAATGATATCACTAAAAAACATTTAAACTATCATAATTAAAAATTGTATGAAACAATGCAAATAGCACTTGCGATCTAATATTAAATGGTTGATTAGTTTATGTTAGTAGTATATTTGTGCAGCTCGCAATAGTGCTAATCTTTCTTAATAATGTTGTTTTGACGTGTTTGCTTTTAATTATACAATAAATACATGATGTTTATTCCAGCTTGCTGTAAAATTTAAGTACCAATTGGCTATAGAATGACAGAAGTATTGTCTTTTCGTTTCAGGTGTTAGTTGGGATTTCTTTCGTGTGTGGGTTTATTCGTTCACCTGATATTTGATATTATATGCGTTATCGTGTAAAATGTGCGAAAATAATGGTGAAAAGTTGATGAATTTTGGGCCAGAATGGCTAAGGAATAATCTTTCCTCGAAGGAAAGTACTTTATCTACATACGGTGTCAACCCTTCGAGTCTTACACGAACTGCGCCAAAATACAAGGCGAACATTGCTAAATTCAGGTCAGTGACAAAAGCAAAATTGAAAATGGCGAAAAGAACAACACCATATTTTCGCTAAACTTTGCAATTAGCTTTAAAAAATTGTTTATAACATGCACTTTGGAATATCGGTACTAGTTAATCTTACGTTGTGGTTTTATTCCACTACTGGTGTATTGAATTTTGTCATAAATTAATTGCTAATTTTAAATCATAAATTCCGATTGACTATCCTGCTTGTTTAATACTAAGGCATGGTGTCGTGTTTTTGTGAACCTATAGGTTATTTATTGTCTTGTTGCGACAGTTTCAAATCATTCCATCGATAGTTCATTATACAAACTAAAGTAAACTTGATTCCACATACAGGAAGTCTCAAATGAAATGTTTCTGGTTGTATTTAAGGAATTTTCAAACACATTCATGCCTGATAATTCATAAATTATATGGATTTCCATTTGGTGATGCAGATGACCATATTTGTCATTACTGTAGAATAAATAGCGCTCGACTTCTTTCAGATGTCATTAAAAACATTTGATAAATCGTTCAATAAAAATAATGTGAATGTGATTAAAATAATAGGTTGTAAAAAAGAATGTATTTAAAAATAGCAAATCTGTCTAATAATAAGCCCTTCGACGATTATTTCATTTGTGTACCAATCTAGGCCTCTATCATTTCAATTTAATTCAAATTTACTTTACCCACTACAACAAAATGGATTGAATTGTCAACCTAGATCGAGTCTTAGCCCTTTCAAATAATTTCATCCTCCTTCAAAGGAATAGCCTGGCTGCCCTATATTTTATTATACCATCCAGCTATTTTGGCCGACCCACAGACTTATTGCTCTCTGAAGTTTTGTAATATAATTTGCACATCTAAGTCTTCTAATTTTCATAAATTAGGCGATGGGTTTATCTTATTAAAATAATATAGTTTAATGAGCCATTCTCCTGCACATACTATGTCTGTTCTCCTGCACCTGTCTTTACAAGACCTTCTACTCGAAAAATTAAGATATCTCTCATTAACCCCTTAAGTGGATATATGGTATATATCCGTCATGACAAAAGTACTTGCAAAGTGGATATGACGGATATATCCGCATTTTAAAAATTTTAGCAAAACTCAATGGAAACGACAGATATGTCTAATAATCTAAATACTGGTGTGAAGACTGCAGCAGAGCTTCATGTCTTAAAATATATCACACCAAAAAATAATTTTTTGGTGTGTATATATCCGCTAGCGGCAAAAAGTTCGTGTCACTGCGGATCACACTTTCAACAGTGAAGCATAACGTTGAAGTGGTTAACTGTAATGAGTGTCCAGCACTCTAAACAATAGGCGAGGGTTGGTACACGAGAATGGATGCGCTGAGAGACTGCAACTTTAAACACTTGTTTCAATAACCGCGATTCAATACTCAAATCTTTGCAAGAACAACGTGTCTACAACATCGTGGGCCAATCGATTTTTGCAAGGATTAGGATTGCTACGACGAAAAGAAGAAAAATTCCATTCGATTCAGCACCTGAAAATGATCGCCACATCGCGATTGAAAGCGTTAGTGCTAAAAAAAATAATGGCTGCAGAGAAATCGTTTTATCAGTTACAAAGACCTTATTATATACACAATATATATATATATATATATATATATATATATATATATATATATATATATATATATATATATATATATATATATATATATATATATAATATATATATATTGCTCACGGATTCCATTGCGATCTAACTTTTTATTTAGCGTCTGATGTTTCGAGGAGTCTGTTACTCTTTGTCCTTGACCTTGTCATATGGGAGTTCACCGGTGCTGCCACTTTTTTAGTATTACTGCTATTTTTATTTTTATCAGTAGCATTATGGATTAAAATGTTGGTAATAGTGTTTATCTATGATTTTTGCTTACCGGTTTCACCTTGCTCAGAATTAAAAGTCAGAACCATTTTCCGTTCAAATTGGTCCTTTCTTGCCTAGTGGCAAAGACTCGATTCCAAACGACTGCCAAGGCATATAACAAATATTTTATGCAGATTGCAATAAATCCTACATAGGCCAAACAAACAGAAAAATTACACAAAGAGCTTCTGAACTAATAAACGCTGTTAAAATATGCTATTCTAATTCGGCACTGGCCGAACATGACTATAATGAAGACCATATAATTAACTTCTCTTCCATCAGGAATTTGGCCAAGATAAAAAATCCTTTTGTTTGGACTAAACAGGATGAGGTCGAGATAGAATCAACAAACCATCTTCTTTGAACAAAAGATACGACAGAAAAATCATTCTGAGATATTGTCTTCCAATTTTGTTACCAAACCAATTAATAATAGACTTTCTTTTAGGATCACATTTTCTACATGCATTCGAAATTATTAGGAACATTACATATGAGACAAAATGTATGATAACACTAAAACAAGGTTTTCGCCACAAATATAAAATCACTCAATTCATATATTCTATTATAAATTCAAGCTGATTTCAATTAGTTTTTTACAAAACGAGAGCAACTAAAAAGCTTAAATATTTATTAATATTATAACAATAAATTCTATGTACAATATTAAATATATATTCATAATATCTAAAAATGGCACTTTTTGTATTGATTTTTTTGCTGAAAGTTTTACATTTTCTTCTTTAAAAATCCATAATTATAAGTCAAAAATAAAGTTTTGAATTGATTAAATGTATTCATAACATGTACATTTTAAACATATAAATTTAATTTAAATTTTTTTTAGTATTTTATTAAAGAAAAAGTTATAATCTAAAAAACTAATGATACGTTTGAAATCGGTGTTTAATTTTACATGTAAATCAAAACATTATTTTTGTGACAAGAAACAATATAATTGAAATAAACCTAGATTCAAAATCAGCTAATTAAATTTAATTAAAATTAGCAGCATGTATAATTTGTTTATAATAAGTTGAATATTTATTAACAGGTGCAAAGCTTACACATTTATCTTTTTTCATCGCAAATCTTAGTTATCAATAAAATAAGTTTTCAAAATTTTAGTTATAAAAATAATTAGTTGCGATTTATAATAGTAAAAAGTTCTTAGTTTGTTATAAAAATAAACAGTTTTTTCTCGTAAATATATTTTTAAAATTACAGTTCATTCAAAAAGCTTAATTTCTAATATCGTTAAAACTAAGAATATGTTAGACCCATATGGTCCCTCACTTAATATACAAATCTATAGTTCTGGCTCAGTTTTTTATGGATAATCATACCATTCTTTATATTTTCAATAAGGTAAAATTAACCTGTGAGAACAAAAATATATGTGCAGCTCATCGTAGTAATGGAAAAATAGAAAGTTTTTTGGGTAATTTCTTGCTGCGTGGTCAAATGTTCTATGGTGTTTTTAGTTAAAAAATATTTTAAATTTCAGTGTGCAACTATATGTATGTCTATATTACATATGTTGCTCTGCAACCTAAGTTAGTTCTTGACATATTCCAATAATTTTTACCATAATCTATCCGCTCTAACATAAAATTTAGTGTTTTCCGACGGGTCTGACTCTTTTAAAGTTGGACTTTAAAGTTCACTGATGGTGGCCTGCAATTGCCATCTTGTCCAGGTTTAGATTACATTTATAAATTGCTCCAAGTGTTTTCAATCAGCTGTTAAATATAGGTCATTTTATTTCTACATATCCTTAATTTGTACTTGGAAATATCAAACGAGACTGAGCTTAAACTATGGATGAGTCATGTTTTAACGACAAAAGCGTAAACCACTTTCAGAGACTGTGACTGTGTGGTTTTGTAGTATCTTTACGAGGAGGGCAAGGTATATATTAGGCGTACTTGTGATATAGCATGTGAAATATATTTATATGAAAGTGGATACCCAGGTGCATTCTTACTTGAATAATTAATCGATTTAAAAAATTAAGCTAAGTGGCATAAAAGTATGCGCCCTATACGTTTTTATGTATGGAGTGTATGTCATACTAATTTGATTATTTCTTGTTTTTGAGTAATTATGAGTGAGTATCCAGCTTAACATATAAAAAATAAAATAGTTTATAGTCTTATAATAATAATAAAAACACATACTCGTTATGTATTATTTGGCCAGATTTATACTGTTGGTGCGGATGTTCGTTACTTCGGAAAGTGAAAACTGAGCACTCGTGCGAACATCTTCGTTCGGACACCTTTGCATACAGATTAAGAGAAGCTCAACGAAAATAACAAATAATTATTTCTCGAACAAACGAGCATCTGTTCAGACATGTTCGCTCGCTCACACGTGCATATAAATCAAGCCTTATAATATCAAAATTTCACTTCATAGTCTAGTTTATTTATATTTAATCAATTTAACTCGATATGATTAAAGGTTTATTATTGCAATTTAATTTGTTGACAAATGATAAATTTATTCAAAAAAATTATTCAAGAATAAATTATACAGAATCAATAGTTTACAGAAGGTAAATGATACGTAAAATCCATTTTGTGACATGAAACACTATTGGTTTTGGTGACTCAAATAAAATTTGGTTATTGCACTGTTCATTTCTAATTTATAATCTTTTTACTCTCATACTATTTTTTTAATTTTAGCTTATAACTGCTAAGATTGAGAGTCTATAGCTGGTTTTCAGCAGATTGACACTGCTTTTGCATTGTATTACATTGAGCTTTAAAAATTAATTCACTCACTTTTTAATTCACTAAAATTATCTGAAATGTATTGGGTATACTGGAAAGTTTTATTATTTGAACGGTTAGGGTATTTAACTAAAAATTGGATATGACTTATGTAGTGTTTACTCCAATTGGTTATTTTATTCCTGCATTTTAATTCAATTGATATATATTTATCAATTAACTCAATATAATTTGCAGTTTATATAAACAAATCTTTGGTTTCTGAATGTTTTAGTATTGTTAGTTCAAAAACATAAACAGGATTTTGTTTGTCTATGAAACGAAATGCAACATAGTAGCTATGTACTTTATTTCAAATTCTTTTTAATAAAATAATTAATTTTCTGTACTGTTTGATTTAATCCTTTCGGAATTCATTCTACAATAGGATTCAGAAAACTACGAAAAACCTACCTGAAGCAACAAAACCCCTCATTTTCACTTCTTCTGGATAATGAATTTCAAACATTTACATTCAAACAAGTTAATACTGAAAATTTTTGTTGACAGGAGTGGTGGATATAACCTGGCATATGTTTTTGTGTGATAGATATGTCCAGCTCAGATTTCAATCATTACAACCGACAAGAAACATTTTTCGTGTGTGGAAATGAATGTGTGCTATACAGATTCATAATTTAATCTGTAGCCACCAAAGACATGATTAATGAAATAAAATTAGTGCAAACTTTTTCTATAACCTTTCCAGTAAACCTAAAATTTTATTTTTAAATTTTACATTTTGTTAAAATTATAAAAAAATACATTTCTACATACAAATAATACACTTTTTTATTTTTTTACTGCTTGATTCAGTTTTGTTTTCTTGTTCTGTTTTGTTTTTTTGGGCGCGGCTTTTATTACTTGAAATCTTTTTCTGGGCAGTTTAAAGAAAATTTTTTGGGCAGTTTTAAGATCTTCTTTTCCAGGTACAAGCGAGATGAGTTGATTGCTATATATGATCCAAAATTAAGCCCACCTAAAGAATTGAAGCAAAATAAGTTGTTGTATGTGAAAAAACAAAAGTTGCCGTTAGCTCTTCAATTCTTTGTAAGTATGGATTATATTTTAAAACATAGGTTACATTTTAAAATACACGTTTTTATTTATGGTTATTGCAGCGTCGACGCTGGAAGTCCAGAACTCACAAGGCAAAAGGAGATTTGAGCCCAGCCATGGACGGTCGACCACCTCCTAAAAACATAACCTCTTCTCGAGATTTAGTTAGACCTGTAAATAATTTTCAACCAAAGTAAGTACTAAGTTACGGTATAAGGTTATCTGAAAAATTTACGATAATATAATAATCTGGAAACATTAAATTTAAATATGTATAACTACATTTCCATTGCTGTGAATTTTAGATGGTGCAATGAAGGCTCCTGGAGAGAAGCGCAACCAAATAGAAACCCAGATAAATATAGAACTGAGGATTGGCGTACACCAAGAGGGGATTATTATAATCGAAGTAATTTAAATTTTATGATGAGCGTTTTATGTAGTTGGTACACCATTTTTTTTTTCATCAGGATGGAATGAGAGGGATAGAGATTCGAGGGACTTTAGAGATAGGCCTGGTCCTTCATCATATGAACGCTCATTTAACGAAGATAGAAACAGTCCTGATGATTTGCCAGAATGGTAAGTTAGTATCAATGATGTAATTCATAAAAAAAATATATATTATTTATTTACTTTCAGGGCTAATACTGAGTATCCGGCGGATGAAACTGGAACTTTCGATGCTACGGGTGCTTTTATGCCAATAGCACAGCTGGATGAAGCTGCTGGCATTGAAAACCCATTTAAAAAACCTATTCAAATACCATTTGATAAAATGTACGAGAAACCACCGTTCCCTTTTGTCACGCAGTTTGAGAAATTGCCTTATGAACCATTTTTTGATAAACCGATCGAAGACATCGTCAAGGAGCCACCCCCACCATTGGGGGTCAGAGAAGTACCAGCTGAGGCAACTAAGAACATCGCCCCGCTGTATGCAAAGTGAGTAATAGTCGATGTATTATTTTACGTATTGTAAAAAAGTTAAAATAAGTGCATAATATAAATAATTTTTTTTTTAGTTTATTAATTAAAACTGTTTCTATCATACTTGCATTGAAAAATAATTTTATATAATAATATATCATAACTACTTTTAATAAATTACTAAACAATTATGGTTTAAAAGTAACTGCAGATGTATATTTTGTACTAAGTAAAGACAGTACTGCTGTCCAATGTGTTACATTTAAAACTTTAATTCGTTTTGTTTAAATTCATTTGCTGTAATATGTTTTAATGATTTCAGGTCACCTACAAATATTGAATCTATTGCTTTGCCAATGTTATTTACCAAGCCACCACCGCCTATTACAGAACCTCCCTCTGAAGTAAAAAAAAACACTATGGAAAAACATAAAGAAGCATTAGAACGGATTTCAGATAAAATCCGTGATGTAAAAATGTATGTCATTATTTTTTAAATTATTTTACAATGTATAAACGTGTACTTTAATTTTTAAGTGGAGACAGACATCCTAATTATTCATTGGTGGAAGAATATTTAGAAAAACTCATGAGAGAAGACGAAATTGAGAATCACGAAGATAAGCCGTTGATGGGTCAAAAGTTTGTAACGGATTCGGAAGTCGATATGAAAATAAGGGAGAGCTTGGAAACGTTGGATTATGACAGACTAGCCAGGGTAAATAGCCAAGTTATGCATTTTATTTTATTACCGAAAGATGTATTTTTACTCTTATAAAATGTACAGGAAAGAAATGTTCCAGTAGACTTGGAGAAAGACGGCTGGTATTATCACGATAGGATGGATGTAATTATTAAATTTATTTCAATAAAATATTTATTTGTGTAAAAAAATATAAAAAAATATGAACTTTATGTAGAATAAGATAAGGGGTCCATTTTCAAGCATGGACATGATAACAATGTTTAGAGAAGGTTATTTGGATAGCTATTTATTGGTTCGCAAAGGAAAAATTCCAAACTATGTTAGCATTGGAAAGATGTACAAGCTGTGCGGTGGTTTGGTTCCATTTCTATTGCCTGAATATGTCTCAACAAGCATTTTTTCAGTAAGTGGCTTACACAGGTATTTTCATACAGATTTAGTATATAATAAGATTTAACTATGCTAAAAAAATATTTCAAATTAAAAAAATATATTTCATGGAGTTGAAATTCTTCAGAGTCCAAATGTTTTTAAACGTCCTTTTGGTGTTATCAACGCACTTGAAGAAATACTTTCACCTTATGAACTTGGTCTAGAGCCTCATCTTAGGGAGGACGAGAAGAAATTGAAACACGAGAAAAAAAAAATAAACTCTCCGCTCGTTAGTATAATGCTATAAAGAAAAAATACAGTATACAAATATATCAATATATGTATATTTAATTTGCTCTAATTTTTATAGGACTTGGTGGGTATTCAACAAAATGTAAATTTGGAACCGGTCAATGTTCCAATAATGGAAGCACCGAACCCAAGTCTTATTGAGTTGGTAGGTTTTTCGTATTGTTGTGTAATTAAAAATTAGCTTAGTAAATAACATTGTATTTATTCAAATATCGTCAATTTAAGTTGAATGACATGCAACAAAAGGACATGCAAAGGAATATGGAAGGAAACATGAATGCTTTTCAACAACCAATGGTAATTTATATTATACATATAGTAATAATTATTTATTTTTTCATCTCGCAGATATATTTATTAAAAGTTTTAATACATTTTTCTGCGGTTATTACTTTTTTTTTCTTGCACGAGTTTTTATTCGTGATGTTGCAAACATCCTCAAATGCTGAATCAAATGAGTGGTTTCTTATATTTAAACTCAGAGTCTTTCTTCTATCTCACATAAACAAAATGGTCTGGTTTCAGGCACGGTCTGTTTACACAAAAATATGTGCAGAATCAATTCCGGTTAATAAAATACTTTTTTCATGTGGGCGCCTTTGAACAAATTGCCTATGTTTGTTGCCAAATAATCCATATTTGGATGTGTCCACAAAATCTCCCACTGCTCTATAGTTATTTTGCATGTTTTACCTTTTGCTTATTACAATATTTTAAACAGAGTCCAGATTGATTGCCGAAGGTCTGCAATCAGTTCTGAGGAAGATTTGTTTTAAATTTGTAGAATCAATATTATTTTTTTGATAATTTCTTCACTACATATGTACAATGGTGCAAGAACATGCATCACCTTTGAAATCATCATATTTCGTATATGATTAAAGATATTTTACATTTTTTATAAATATATATTTTTAACTCGACATAGAAAATAAATAAAAAATAATGGAATTAATCAACGATGCAATGAGTTTGTGGTCTAATTCGTCATGGTGTAATCTCATGTAGAGGTCACCACTTTCAGTTATTGAGGCCGAAGGGGTGTGACTTTGCAGCCAGAAATAGAAGCCGGAGAAGTAGTTACAATTTATTCAGTCATAATACATATACCAAAGCGAAATATTGGAGAGTTGTATATTCTTTGTTCCGAGTGGTGGTGGAGAAGCTGGCGGAGCAATGATATCTTCTTCTGAGGTCTCTCGTTACTCGTCTCAATTCACAGTACTGTCTCTGAAGCCTCTCTTCGTAGGAGCTTCGTCTTCCTGATTCGTCTCATCGCCATCTCTTTGCTGTCCGGGCTGTCTCTCCTGGAGTCAGACCTTTTGTACCGTTGATTCGGGACATCTGGCGAATCACAATAATGCAGAGATCAGTCAACCAATTATTGCGCTTATATATTCGACCAACGAAATATGTCAACGCCTTGAAAGAGTGAAATTTGCTAGATTAACACATTCCGAAGGTCGAATAATGCAAAGGGGTAATATCTATGGCGTTTTTTCTGTCGCCTGTTGGCATCATATTATTTGCAATCCATAATGCACAATAGGTATAGCTTATGATAAATGACCGTGCTTTGACACATTGTGTATACATTCCATTTGTGTCCAAAAGAATTGCTTTTCTCTAGATATTACAAGGGTTTAATCTCGGTAGTCTGTTCAGTTTAAGTTCATTGTGTTAATATGTCATTATTTTCTTTCGATTAACCCTTTGTATGAATTGCGCAAATTTTCAACTTATATTTCATCCTTTTTTTACATTCGCAAGTGTCATTAGGCATTTGTCTGCACATTTGGACCGGGACAACCTCCCACAATATTTACCGGGCGTTTCTACGGGAGCGTTTTTTTTTTTTTTTTCAAGAGTCGAGTTTTTCCAGTTTGGGTAGTGAAAGGAAACAGTGATCTCGGTGAATTTTCAGAAAACCGTTAATCCAAAATATTACCAGTATTGGTTTTTTTTCGTCATCTTCAGTTTCACTTACATCGGTAGCATATTCATAATCACTATCTGATTCTGACTGATGAAGTTATAACACGTTTTCGTTCTTTGTTTGTTGGACTTATTATTTCGTCGTCACTATCACTTTAGTTTAGTAACTAGACAAAATGCAACCAACTAGATTAGTTGGTGCATTTTGATAGTTATATTTCGTAAAAAATTAGTTTTTAAGAAAATACATATGAAAAACGCACATGATGAACTATCACATTTGCATCTGCTCTGGTTCATTAACGAAACGCACTGCCATCAGTGGAACACGCTGTGACAAAATAAATTATCTTGTCCAAAAAGGCATATCAAAAACATCTCTAGAAACAATTATTACGTCTTGCCTGTTATGACTGTTTTTTATGGGACGTAATAATATGTCCCGTAGGTTAATCAATTCTGCAAGCTGTGAAATCGAATGAAATAATTTTTAATTAATTCTATCGATTTAATTAAGAATTATTTCAGGGCTAGTCCAAGGATTTATTTCCACATTTTTCCTTATATTCTGAAATATTTAATTTAAATAAATAAAAATAAATTACTGAATATTTTCGCCTGATAAAGAAAAAACACCGTGGCTTAATATAATAATTTTGATGATAATATATTTTGTGTTGATAGTAATGGGGAGGGTATTGTGTTTTATTATGCTTATTCTGTTATTATTATTTTCTGTTTATGTTATATATTATATGTATGTTTAGTTTAAATTTGTTTGATGTAAAAATTAGCTATTAAGCTAAATAAATTAATAAAATAAAATAAATAAATATTCTAGTGATGATGGTGGGGAATGTAATGTTGAAATTAGACCTGTTGGCTTAAATCAGGGCTGCGGAAACTTTGGGAAATTTTCCCGATAAGATAATCCTAAAATATTAAATTTATTTTTATTTATTTTCATGTAAATAACAAAGAAGAAAGGACGAAAAATAATTATAAGGATTTTTCTTATGTAAATATAAGACCACTTACATGCTCAATTCAATCAATAATATATTTGAAAATCTGTGATTGAAACTGAATTAGATCTTAAACAAAGAATTGCTTCTAACACTTTTGTTTACTTCATATTACCAACTAAAACGAATAGCGCACGATGAGCAATTAAAAAATTATTGGTCCGGGTGGAAAGCGTTATAAAGGAGTTGGAGTTTGTCGATTTTTTACGACTCCGACTCCACAGCACTGGTTTAAATCGAAAACGAAAAGAAGATTTCAATATTAGTTTTGAGAAAATAATGTCTCCAACAAGTGGAAACACTTCAGTAAATTGGAAAATTATAACTGGTAAATGTAGTGTTTGTGACCTTAGAACCACCAATATTCTTCAGGTGATAAATGTTCTGCTCTGATGGTGCTGTATAGTTCCCACAAACTGTACAGCACCATTAGATTATTTATAAATATTTTACACTAATAGCTTAAATAACAAAATTATTTATGAAACAAATAGATACCTCAAACAAATATGAGGTTTTTAAATACAGTGAAACCTCGCTTAACAAGCATAATTCGTTCTAGAATCTTACTCTTAATTTTTCCCATATGGACCCCTATTTATGCTATAAATTCTTTAAATATTATAGTTCAATAAATTAAAGTGATTTTCATTCTTGAATTATATAAAATAACCATATTACAAGGCTCAAAGGTTCACGGCACTTTTAGGTGTCCGATGCATACTAGCGATTTCATTGATGGCATCTATAGATGTCAACTGTGGTCAGAAGGTTAATATGTATCTATTTTAAGCTATCGTCTCAAAAGTTACAGTGCAGGTATATAATCGTCACGCAGATCTGCACCTCATTTTTTTTTTCTCACTTCAAGTCGTAGGTTTTAAATATTTTAAAATAAGTGGTCACCCAAATTTATTAGTGAGTTGTCACTGATTGTCAACTAGGTTACCCGAAAGAACTACAAAATTTCAACCTTTACAACATTGAATACCGGGCTTGATTCCTAAAAATGCAGCCGTGCGGAGGCTTATTTGTGAAAATTAGAACTGAAACTTATTTTTTTTTAAAATCATAACTTTTTGCTTAGTAGACGTTTTATCATTAAATTTGAATACTGTTTCGTTAATAATTGTTTTTTATATTCACATCGGTATTTTCGGGTTTTGCGGCCCAAGGGTGTAACTATGCAGCCAGAAACAGACCTCGTAAAGCTGGTAACAATTTATTCAATATTAAATTAATACATATAATGAAGCGGACTACTGTAGAGTTGTATATGCTTTTCTTCGAGCGCTGGTAGAGAAGCTAGCAGAGGAATGATGTCCTCAGGATGGTCCTCTAGGTCTCTTGTTGCTCATCTCGACTTGCAGGGCTGTCTAGTCGCGGGATTGTCTCTGGAGCATAGTCTCCCTGAGTTTGGTCATCGTCTGTCTCTCCTGGATTCAGACCTTTTGTACCATCGATTGGAGACATCCGGCGAAATACAGCAATGCAGAGATCAGTCATATTCGACCAATGAAATATGTCCACGCTTTGAAAGAGAAATTTACTATATAAATGCATTTTGAAGGTCAAATAATGCAAGGGTTGAATATCAATGGTACTTTTTCTGTCGCCCGATCGCACGTATTGTTTGCGCAAACCATAATGCACACATGGGTATGAATCCTCTGTTTTTACGAGGGTAATAATAACACGCTTCGACACATTGTTTATACATGCCTTTATGTCCAAAAGCATTGTTTTTTCCTCTGGACATCATGAGGGTTTACCGTGGTGGTCTGTTCAATGTCAGTATTGTTACTTGTCGTTATCTTTCTTGCGGGTTACCCTTTATTTAAATTACCCAATTATCAGGTTATATTCTTGTAATTATCGTTCTGTTAACCTTGACATTAACTGCGCGAGTGTATGAAGACCCCCCACAGTATAATCAGTAAGTGTCAAACTGTGGATCATACCAATAAAATAAATAAATTTGTGTTCAAAATCATCAAATATACCAGTGGTGTGCCGTCCGTAGATGAGGTAGATTTAAAATGCCACCAGCATGAACGGTTGATGGCGAGCGACTCAGCCGATCATGTGATCGTGTTTATATTCGCTCGTGTTTATAGTCGGTCAACCGTGTATGCTGGTGGTGTTTTGAATCGACCGCATATATGGACGTCACGCCACTGAAATATACATATTTTGAAATCAAAACGATACATATTATGATAAAATTAGGCTAAAATACTTGTTTATTATAAAAACGACAAATGTCAAACTTTGTGACCTAAACAATTATATATCTGCCATTCACAGTTTGATAATAACTAATTTCAGTTTAACGAATATATAATATGTGAGATATATTTATAAAAAAAATCTGTTTGTATATGTAAACACTGCTTTGAAACGAAATTTTATTTTACCGAGTTTTGAGCCACTGGAATTTAAGATATAAAAATTATGATAATTTGAATAACGAAAACATTTTTTTTCTTGAGCGTCGCCAGGGCTGTCTGAAGTCACTATGTTCATACATAAATATCGATATTTTAAACTTTTTTAGTTAATATATTATTAGTTACATCTATGGCTAAAGCGCTAAATAAATATTTTACTGTAAATATGCAGTTTAACGTGTTATGTAAAGTTTAAATGAAACACAAATTTGTGCAACCCCGAGTATTCCAGTTATACCCCAAATATTACCAAACTTGATTTACCAGTTTGACCTAATTTAAAATACACGAACAAATAATGCAGGGACAGGATATGGTCATAATACCTACCGGGAATTTTGAGATATGTTTAAATAATAAATATAAGTGCAGCGATATCTAAAACATAATTTATGGGTTGTACGTGACATGATGTGAATATTTAATACTGGCTTAAGTTATATTTAAACAAAATAAAATAAAATCGCGAACGTGTTTGAGTCCGAAACATTATAATCTGAATTCAATTTCCAACGTATGGTCACCCTACTCTCAAGCTAGCGCTGATTTAGTATCGATAACGTTCTCATATCGGTGTAAACAAATTCGCGGAAAACCGTATATGTTTGCATGCATAGGTACACACACCCTTATTTCCAACACAACGATGATGAGCGTTGACTTCTTAGATTGACATACACACCATTTTAAGGGGAGCCCCATTATTATGGCCAAGGCTGTACAATTGTACATATTCAGACAGTCCAGTATATGTAGTTTTATTATCAGACGTATACATACACTAGCATCAAAACTTAAATTTGTTAAATAGTTAATGTGAAATTACTTACCCATTTCAATGCTCCGCGAGACATTTGTCGCTCGATGCGGTCACGATGATAGTGCCGTGCGAGACTTTTCTCCCTCGCAAGAAACTATTATTTCTGCTAAGAAAAATTTTTACAAACCTTGTTGGGTCATCTATGAAAAAGCATTATGATAATTTGAATAGCGAGTTTTAGAATCACATTTTTTGTTCCTCGAGCGGCGCCAGGGCTGTCACTACGTTCATACATAAAATGTCGTTTGTAAATAAAATATAAAATAAGTATCAAGATCAATATCAAGAAAATTACGACATTGAGACCTTTTAGGGTTGTGAAGTGGGTCAACACGTGCTTTCCGAACGTTTATGACCTGTTATACACATTGCGGCACAAGAAAGGTTAAACAATAAAAGGGAAATTGCAATAATCATTTTATAATTCATTAATTTCAATATTAATAAAAAAAAATAATGACCAATAATTACAATGTTTTTTACTAAAAAAATAAGTAAATGTGACATTCTTATTAATGATTCTAGATGTCACAATTAAATATATGAAAAATTATTTTTCAATAAATATAATACATTGTATGTATTAGTATTATTATAGGATGAATTAATATTAAATAATTAAATTTATCATGGCCTCTCATACACTTGAGCTATGAATATCAAGGTTGACAATTAATTGGCGCAAGGCATTGCATATTCAATGTGGTGTTACGAAAAATTGTGCAGCAACAGTAAAAAAAATAATGTTATTATAGCAAGGAATTGAGAATTCTCCAATTCCATTCAACAATTTCCCAATGAATATGGAACATATTAGGCAACAACAACCACTCTTACACGAAGACAATGTAAGTTTTTTTATTGAAGTCTGTCGTAGCATTTTTAACATTTACATATTTATTTTTATAATTCTATATAGGTCATCAATTGGCCTCTGTCGGATGGAGATATGTCTTGGTTGGAACCACACGTGCCCCACAAGGGCCCCTCGTACATTCCTCTCCCGCCGGGTGTATGCAACGTTTCGGTTATGCCTCAAGATATAATGTTGCCGTTTTCTAATGATAACTACAGACAACCGCAATCTATAATCAACGAACCACATATAAGACCCATCAACATCAATAATCCACAGATGCAACTGTGGAACGAACAAGTAAATTCAAGCATTTTGTATGAATTAATTGACCAAAGTTAATGTGTTTTTTTTTTAATTTATTGTAGCAACTGCGTCCACGTTTGGCCGTGGATAATTTTGACTATAGGTCGCCTATGCCGTTGCAAAACATTCAAAATCCGCATAGCTTGATGTTGATGCAACAACAGCATCATCTGCAACAACAGCATCAAATGCAACAGTTGCAACAACAACAACAGATGCAGCAGTTGCAGCAGCAGCAAATACAACACCAACAACAGCTTCAACATCAACAACAGCTCCAACAATATCAACAACAACAGCAGCAAATGCAAAACATGAACCAATTGCGACAGATACAGATCCATCAACTGCAACAAACTAGGCAACACTTGTTGCAACAACACAAAAGCACTCAACAAATCGACGAGATTCTTTTGCAATATTCTGTTCCTTCGATGCACACTGATAATATACTATTAAAAGTAAATGAAGCGTTAATGGTATGTCGTGTGTTTACACAAATATTTTAATTTATTATTTAAACTTATTTTAATTATGAATTATGATAGAATATTCAACCGCCGGTGGCAGAAAATGTTTGCATAAACGAAGAGCTCGGAAGTGTGATTGACAATAGAATCATGGAGGAAGCGGGACAACCCCTGTACGTAATCATCCAATGTATACAATAGAACCTCCTAAAATTAATACTGATATGACGAAAATTTTGAAAAAAAATCATCTATTAATTCATCATCTAAGTCAGTAATGACAAACCTTCTGCTCTTGGCATGCTAAAAATTAAAAAATACTTAGCCTAACACTGCTGGCGTGCTGCCTCCCGCCCCTAAACAGAAAAATAATATTTATTATTTACATATTCATTTATAAAAAAAATGGTTACCGAGGTTTTACTGTACATTGTATTTTTATAAACTAAATTATATACATTCAAAAATTTTTTATATTTATTTTAGGAAAGAAGTACAATTTCAAAACAATGTTGACATGGATATGGCCACTGCCAATTCAGTCAGCAACTTAGCTCAAGCAGTGAGTGATTTGTTTATTGTGTTTCACTATTTATTTACACTAATGACTTGATTGTTTTATTTAATCAACAGATCGAACTGATACAGAGGAAAGGTGTGCACCCCTCTGTCAACGCTCCTTTCCCATGGAAGATGCCTAAGATGGAAGTGCCTAACGTTGTCGACAATTTCAGACAAGTCCCTGCAGAGATGCATCGGTATAATTATAAAAAAACGTTAATACTATGTTTCATTTTTTAATTTTATGATTAATTTTAAAGTGTGGATAAAGAACTTGAAAATCAAATGAATCGTCAGAATGTATCGGCGGGTAAGCATATTCTACCACCAGTGCAGGCAACGCTCAAGAATATCCCTAACAAAGATAAGGTAAATTAAATTATCAAATATTTTTTTCCTTAAAAAAATACATTATTGTATTTTATTATTATTATCGTAGTTCACTTGGGGAGTGCCTATCGACGGTCCTCCTGGAATGATGTCTCTCGCTGAAATTCAACAGGAAGAGCATTTGGCTCAAGCTAGGGTTAGATTTTTATCAGATGTTAAAAACAGCTCACAATATATTTTCTTCGAAATATCTTCATATATATTTATTTTTACAGGCAAAAATTGCTCAACAAGTAAACGTTGTTGATAACCGTTTGATCAACAACAATCCATTGACATGGAATACCTACGCCAGCTTGGAAGCTAAGCAGCTCGCAGAAGGTGATTGATTTAATTTACTTTAAACAATATTTTGTAATTTTATATTTTAAATCATTGTCTTGCAGGCTTTTGGGATACCAGCTTATCCAAAAATGGAGAGAAGGCTAACGAGTGCAACATGCCCATTCCGAATGCTATGATGTCTCATAACCCAGTCGGTCTGGGTATTATGCCCGTTCGTCCCATGTCTAGTGCGGGTCTTTATCCCAATCGTCTTATGACCAACACGAGCGTTATGCCTCCCCGGCCTATTTATCCACCTCCTATGGTCATGCCCATGGCGGCTCATAACATTCTACCCCTGATTCAGCCGATACCCGCCCCGGTCGCGGTTCAGATAACTGCCGATAAAGGTATTTAAAATTTTTGTAATATTAACAAATAATTTTAATATTAATGAATGTAATACTTTCAGGAGCCATACCGAAAATTCCTAAAGTACACAAGACGAAGATCGAAAACAACAATGTCTTCAACGACAGCAACATCAATACGCCGTTGAATAAGAATTATAATGCTGAAGCGTTGGCAAAGTTCCTCAATTGGGCTACAATTGAACTGTCAGATATGAGCACTCTCATAGATGGTAAACGTCAATGCTCAATAAAATCAATATGTTAACACTGTTGCAAGTTTTTGCTGCTGTAAAGATACAATAATCTAATTTACGACTCATTCTGTTTCCAAATATAATATTCTGTCATAGTTTATGCTAACATGTATGGTTGATTTCTTCATTTTTATGAATATGCGTGATGTAAATATGCATTATTTCGCTGGGAGTACACTTAATAGCAATTTATTGCCGTAGAAATTCAATAATCTGATTTATATGTAAAATTATGCGCTGATTTAAATATGTCATTTTTTGTTTTTTCTAGCATATCAAAAAATTGTGGTTGTTGTTTTATTTAATAACAAAATTATAAACAAGGATAAAATCAACTAGAAAAATAACTACATAATATAACAAAACTTAAAACAGAAGTACGCAACATTACATCAATAATATCAAGCATTTTTGTAGCTTTTTAATATTAACTTAAAAACGTAATATAGAATCCAATATGTATTATATATTGTCTATTATAGTCGACATATTAAAACATAATTGAGTATTTTGTCAAAACCATAGTAAAGGACTACAAATTTTGGAAAATAAAGTTGATATGTGTAAAAAAGCGATGTTCACTGTGACAGTTGCGAAACTTCCATTTGCTGTTCAAATCCAAACATAACTCAATAATAGTTTTTTAACTTTAGATTAATTATTTTTTTGACAAAATTAAAAAAAAAATAGTGACCAAACAATATTTGTATCGACCACAAATATATCTATTCATTATTTATATTGACCATTAAACCATTTAAAATTGACCAATTAAATATAAGTCTTATCATATCTTTGTTGGGGAAAGTGTGCTTAATTGTTGGTGGTATATAATGTAAGAAACTTTCAAAAAATGCTTCGTATTGTTTTATGATGAATATTTTTTGGTTGTCACAGTGTACAGTATAATTATGTAATTAATTTTATTGCTAGCAATTCAACAGTATTTTGTTGTAGCTGATTTTATCATTGATGTGGCGTGACTGTAATACACTCATCCCTCGATTTAAACGATAAATACGTTCTAGGAAATTAGCGTAAATCGAGGGATAAGTGTACTTCAATGTGATATTGAACAGTGAGTGTAACACCATAAAAATTGCAAAGAGCATACATTAGAAATATGAATTTTAAAATTATTTTCGACACAAAAAATCAGGTTTTTAAAAGTAAACCGTAGTTTCTTATTAAAGCTATTCATTTTATCATGTTGTTTTTTGAATGTATGTAAAATGCAAAATCAAAATATTTGGAATTTATGATGAAAAATATCAAACTTACTTCTTTTGTATATTATCAAGTACATTACAGTTATAGTTGTTATACAGCGAAAACAAAAATTTGCATTTTTCCACTTAATGTCTTTGACTCATTGTGCGATATATAAAAATAATATTTTGTTCTTTTTATTGCTATAATATACCACCAACAATATTTGCATTTTAACTCGTTGTTTTGTTTTAGTAACGGAGTTTGTCAACTATTTGAGCACAGTAGAGTCTCCTTATGAAGTCGAAGATATAACTAAAGCTTATTTGGGCGATACGAAGTATGCTAATGATTTTTCGAAACTCTTCTTGCAACGCAGGTGAATATTTAAACGTTTACAATTTTTATGTACAAATGTCAATATTTTATTTTTAATGTTTTTCTCCTAAGGTCGCAAATGTTATATGCCAAAGCAAGGACCATACCGTGCGACGATTTGTGTTCACCGGCACCAGCTTACAATCCATCAGTTGATAAAAGAGACGACTTCAAGGTATGCCCGAAGAAAATCTTAAAATTAAGTATATAATTAACTTTAAATTATTTCTAGAACAAAAACAAGAAGAAGAAGGGAAAGATGTCAAAGATCGACAATCGCATTCTGGGGTTCAACGCCACCGCATCTGAGAATCGCTTCAACATTGGAAACATTGAGCCGTCTTCTTAAATTGTACCGTTTAAAGCGCATATTAGTTTTAATTTGCATTTAATTTTTGTTTGTGAGACTATTAAATTACTATATGTTAGTTTTAGTTCCTGATGCAGGATTATTTTATCCTTGTTTGAAATAGAATAAAATTCGATGGAAATGTTTTTAATTAACAATTGCAGTAATAAGATTACTTCAATTAAAAGTTGCAAATAAATTAATTATATTATGAGTATTTCTTTTGTAGGATATTTTCTATTATACCAAACGTTAATTTGAATAACCATGCATCGATGGCAAATATTCAAATTATTAATTTTACTTTTTGAGATTTTGTCCCGAGTGATTTTATATATTGTCAATATATTTTAAAGATGGTTCCCATTATTGTATATTTGTTTTACTTTTTTTAATGTGACATTCAAATTCGGTGTTTTTAGATGAAGTATAATCATTTATGAGTATTGAGCTCTAATTTTACTACAAAATATCAAAAATTAATAAATGTTATAGGTGTTTGATGTATGTTTTTGAGAATTTATAAACAATTATTTAATCTTTGCATGCAAATAAATTCAGTGTTTCTAGATAATAGCCTCAATTACCAATATTAAATGTTATTTTACAACTTGATATAATACCTTTGAGGATTTATAAATGTATCCATATTTAAATCCTTGCATACACTTCAAATCGATGTTCTTAGATAATAGCCCCAATTATATATTTGATCGGTGTTTTTAGATATTAATAATAATCTCAATGACGATGCTTTATTTAAATTACAGATTTTAAAATGATTAGATTTATTAATTATTGTTTTCTTTATTGGTAATGTATTTCAAAATTAACATTGGTAATATGTTTCGTTTTTGTTGCTTTAATATTACCAACTCTCGGTTAGCCATTGGAAGTTTAAAGTACATACTTTTTTTGCTCTTATGACACGTTTGTGTATTATATGTCCGAATATTGTATATTACATCGTCGGCAATGTTCTTTGAATATCCTAATATAAAAATTAATTTGGAATGTATGATATGTATATACAAAAGCATAATGTTAATGTAAATATTATATTTAAGCTTATATTTAATCACCTTTTAATGCAGACCTGTGACACGTCTGTAAAAAAAATGTTATTCATTAGTTTTATAACTTTATTTAAATTTTGAAAGAATTGTTTGCTATTTGTTAATTTAAAGCTGTTAATTTTTATTAAGATCAGGAATACTTTATTTTTGCTCAGTCATTATTTTATATAAATTTATATTAAACATAAATTATTTTGTACTTTGTTGTTTTGTAGATTTAATATTCTAGTCTACATTATTTTACTTATATTAATTTAGTCCTTTTTTATTATAAGTTTTGCCACCAGTGAATTAGTTTGAGGTTGTTACAAAAGGTTGTTACTATGTAGTAGGTGTTATACTACTAAAAATGCACCAAACTTGAGACTTACGTTATACTGGTATATTTACAACCAACTAACGGTTGCTATGTAAACGTTAAGCTGCTGTTAAATTGTCTTTTTTGCTAATCAGACAATTAGTTCGTTTGCCTTACAATGTGTGATTTTTGTTAATTTTTTAGCTCTATGTTGAATCTTACACGAGTATTTTTTCTGAATAAGCATCAAAACTGTCACGATATAATAGTCATCTAAAATATTGTATTTTAGGATAATATATGTTCGCTGTTTTCCTGTTGTAATACTCGTCGATTCGCCACTGCAGCTTTGGCATTATGTTACTTAATAAACTATTAAGAATTTTTTTATTTTTTTATTATATGAATTAAGTTTCTATTTTTATTACTTTGATATGGGGGATGAGGAGCCTTTTTTTACTAATTTTTATATTTATAATATTCACAGGTCGTGAGAAATTATGAACTTAAAATTTAGCCTATTTGTGTTCAAACGTTTAATTAACTCACCACTAATATGATGGCTGTACTGCTCTGGTGAGGGGTTTAATGTTAGCTGATAATGTTGCTTTTGATAATGTTGCTACTCACACAATTGCGTCGGTCAGCCTGGAGCGCAGTCGGATTTTAGTAAAGGTAAGTATTGAAAAGAATTGCTTGCAACAGCAGGTTACTCTGAACACAGATACATATTTCAATGAATGTCTCAACAGGGAGAATCTTCACGCTTCTTCACATTTATATAACTCGAGCAGTGTTCTACTTAGCTTTCAGTTTATAATCGCTATGCAGCTGAAGGATTATCGTGATGGAAGCTATTAGGGATTTGATCTGGTACCACACTAAATGTAGAATTCCATTTATTGCTTTTCACTTCCCTATATTTTTCATTAAATGTCTCAATAAGTTTTGTACGTTCAACAGGGATGGGCTATACGGGCGGTCTGGGGACGCCAATTACGCCGAGTAAGGGCGCCATTTGATTCTACTTAACACAGTATCGATATCTCTTCGACTTCTCGAAAAAAATTTTGGAGATGGTTTTTAATCAAAATTTTCCGTAAGACCTTTTTTTTAGTACTCTCAGGAAAAAAATTCTAAATAACCTTTTTCTGTGTGTACGGGAGGCAAATCAGAATCAGCAAAGCGATTTATCCTGGTTGGGGTTCGGACCTCTGGCGGTAACATCAGAGTTGGCGTTGGGACCCTCTCTGTGTATACGCCGGGCCAAAAAAATTCCAGCTCAGAATAAAGTCTCATATTCCTAGATATTTACACAATTCACGAGTCACCGTTTTATTAATTTATTGGAATGTATGGAATTACGGAATTAATTAAATACGGACAAACGGCAATGTATTTCAAAAATCTCGTCACCTTTCTTGCGTGTAGGGATACGCGTGCTGGTTAGTTCTTAGGTCTGAATCCAAAAACACGTGTACTTGGGTAAAAGCTTTATTGAGCTTGGCGTGGTGATCGGAGCCGACATATCCCCCACCGGGCGTCAACATACCCCCACCATGAAACATTAGTTTCATAATTACGGGCACATCAGCGAGCCATACAAGTGTTTGTCCTCACATTACAAACTCTGTGAGGACGCGATGTTTAAAATAATAACAAAAACAGAATAAGTAGTTAACACTAAACTACAATAAACATGAAAAAAAGATGAATGTTAGTAGCACAGTATAAAAAAGTTGTAAAAGATTTAATGTTAGTAGCACGATATAAAATGTAAAGAAAACTTGGTTACAGGTTCGTGCAATAGTGATTTTGTGTATATATTACTGCACACCATATACATTTGGATTGCTTGTACTAGATTGTTACACAATACAAACTGCAAGCTTTCGTTCATTTTTAGACAACAATAATTTAAACGTAAATTAAAAATAAATTAAATTACATTAGACATAAAATACCATAAATAGTTTAAAAAAAAAGGTTTGATACCCAACTAAATTAGCGTGATTTGATTTGCTACATGGCTAAATTATAAATTTAATAAAAGCAAAAAACATGATACACATTTAAATTACAAATGAATGAAACATAAAATAGAAAATATCTTGCACTGCACACTTTTACTTGTGCCACTATTTGGTTTTGTCACTACCAGAATTAGTTCATTAGAACTTGGATGAATCATCTCGACGAGACTGATCACTCGTAGCAAGGATACATGTCATCTTCCTTGACGACGCCTACAGCGGGTTTGTGAATACAACTGCAGCCGTACTCTCCATCCTTGTAGCTCTGACGGGTGCTCGGTAGACCACCAGGTCCAGAAATCTTGCACTAGATTTTGCATCTGATGGTACAGCTGCGTCCCCCTGTACCTTGTCTGCACATGATTTGTCACAGTACCGGTCTGCCTGTGGGGTGCCGGTACCGACTTAAATGTATACGACAATGCAGGAGGACAATATTGTAAGGATTGAGCTCGTAGAGTAAGGAACAGACTCTGTTTGCTGACTCCCCCATGCCTGTTTGGACAGATTATCGAGACGCCAAACCACCATAGCCACCGCCGTGGTATCCTCTATGTCTTGCCCTAACTTTTTTAGAGCAGCGAAGTTCGTCAGGACTGTTTCCACCAATTCAAATAGCGACTGCGATGAAACTATCAGAATTGGTTTCAGGTCCTGAAGAGCAGCCAGATGTGTAAGAACAGTTTGCCTAAAGTCAAAACGGCCTAGAAGTCTTTCCCATGCGGAATTGTAGTTTTCGGGACTAAACTGAAAGAGTTCTTTGGTTGCGCTACCTAAAAGTGCATTTTTAATGTAACAAAACTTGTGAATTTCACTTAGTTCCGGGTTGTTGTGCACTAAGTGAGAAAAAGTGTCGCGGAAGGTCACCCTCTTAGTCCGGGAGCTATTGAAAGTTGGAATGACAACTGCTGGCTGCGTTAACCTGTACTGGTTAAGAATTGGTTCCCGTTGCGCTTCCGGAAGGACCAATATGTTGCGTGTAGAGATACGCAAAAAAACACGTGTGCTTGTGTAAAAGCTTTATTGAGATTGTGGGACGTTCAGGAACACCGTTTTACAGCGTTCAGGAATGTCTCCGATTTGACGGCAGTCGTTTTTTGGATCAAAATGGGTGATAATGAGAAATATATGGAATTGAGTGAAAGAGCTATTTAAAGATTGCTGCCATTCCAAATAAATGTATTTGTAAACAAACATTCTCAAAAATGGGTCAATAAAAACCAAAAATAAAAATCGCATTTAATTAAAGACACCTTTTTAAATTGCATAATCTACAACTTTTGCCTAGGATTGACAAACTAGTTATTAATTAATAAAAATAATATATCTGACGTGTGAAGAGGATATTGATTGATTCTGTACAAGAAGAAGTTGCTTGTTTGTTTAATATTTTTATAAATATATTGCTTTAAAAATTTAGTATTTTTACTTCCAACTTAATCGTGATTTTATTTTGAATTTTTATATTTTAAATTTATATTTTTTATGTAAATTTTCTGTAAATATATTTTCTATGTAAGTAAATTTACATTTATTATGTATATGTATATAATTTGTATCACTATATAAAAAAATATTTTATTAATTTTTGAATTATATTTTTTTAATAATATATAATACTTGTAACATTATTATCGACCTCTGCCGATACGCTGCAGTTTCCCGATAATAACCGTTATAAATACTACTTACCCGTTGCCAATCCTACTTTTATTACCTACTGATATGTCAAAATGATTTCGAAAACAACGTTTTTTGTGGTAACTCAGAAAAAACTTACATAGAATGAGACGTTGGTTGAAGTAGTGGTACAAATTGAGATACCGCTTTATTCATGAGCATTTACAAAGAACTGTACAAGAAACTGAGCCCAATGATTATAAAAAAAATCTTCGAATGGACCAAATCATCTTGCTAGTCAAAGGTTCTTTATAACAATAAGATACTTAGTAATTGGTATGAATTTGCAAAACTTAAAATTTATGTGTGCTGTTGCTCCTCATACCTTGGAAATGATAATAATGAAAACTTGTGAGGTTATATTCCAGAAATTAAAAGATAACATTGATTTTATTCATTTATTTAGCTAATATAGCTAATTGTTTATACACTAAACACGTCAACATAAACAGAATTTAATATTATAATTCATTTTTTATTATTTTAGTGTTTCTTTACTCTATGAGGAACCCGCTACAATTTAAGGTCGCAGAACTTTTTATCGTTTTCGTCCATATTGACGTTTAGCAATGCGGTGAAGATAGTCGCACATGTTTTTGTTTTTATTGCTCTTTGGCTATAACCGCGTTTTTGTTGACCATCATTATACGTTTGCAATATTTCAAATCATATAAACTCCACAAAATCTAATTATGCAATCCACCTATTATTTTTGTTAAAATAAAATAAAAATATATTTTTAAAATGATTTAAAAGTATTCTGTTTTGTCATGGTCTTTGAATCAACTTAAAATAAAACGAAAAAAACTAGTTTTTCATGAAAAGAAACCTGATTTGATTAGTTTTTATTAAAGCTTAAAAGCAAACTTAATGTTTGCTATACAAAGAAGCAGTTTTCATTTTAAATTATATCTATATTTAAAAAGGTAGGTTTAAATGCATTACATATTTAATAAAATGCAAAATTCAAAGTATATCATTATAATGAATACTTGATCTGAAAAAATCTTATGTTCAAAAAATGATTTTATATTTAATATGTTATATAGCAAGGCAAGTTATGTGATAGAAATTTTAATTAACAAATATATAAAATTAGCTTAGATAAATTTATTAAATACGTATGAAGTTTTTTCATACAATGATGCAAATAGTTTTATGGGGGCCGATTTAGATTTGTTATGGCCAAAACTTCTTCTTTTCACAAAAAGTGTTCTTCACAGAAAGCTTCAATTTAGTTGTTCATTTGAACGGATCCACCCCCAAATACTATTTCAACAGGGTACTATTGGTTTGCTGTTCGCGAGATTTTATTTGCGTGTGCATACGGTTGCCGAATTTTTTAAGTGTAAAAATGTCTTTTACGGACACCATTACTAAAATTAACCCCTGTAGTCCTCCAAAAAAAACGGACTAAAAGAAATCACATAAATATTAAAAAAAAACACTATTTTAAATATATATTAAAGGGAAATTTTGGAAAATCCCAACCAAATTATTGACAAAGTATCAACAAAGGCAGGAGTGTATAAAAAATCAATTTATTGAATTATTCAAGTATATAAACATAATAATTTTAAATATGCAGAAATGTATAAATTATTTTATGGGGCTTTTGGCAATAACGCCAGAAATAAGGAAAAAAATGTGTTGAGCATGTTAAGGATATGGTTGAAATTTATATGTGGGAATTAGATAATGTGATAAATTTAAATATTCAGTCATTTTTATTAATGTAAACTAGAATTGATTCCTCAAATCGATTTTATTTGCTTTATTCCATTAAGTTGTTTTATATTTAGTATTTAAAATATGATTTATTTATAATCCTTGCCCTTAGTATTAGTTTTTACGTGTTTTCTAATTGTAAATGTTTTTAAAATTAATGAAGTGTTTTATTTATTTAAAAAAAGTCGTTTATTTTTTCTGATTTAGCCCTGTACTCAGCGATCACGTGAACCCCGCGTGCATTTGTTATTGTCGATTGATTCTTTTAAAAAAATAGACTGTAGTAGCACTGGCGTGACAATCATTCTCTACACTGGCAATCTTCAGAGCGTTCGGACGCATCGTCTCGCATCCTCTCTTAACCATGTAAGCAACAACTTTAATTCAATAAAACTCTACTGCAGCGGCTCAATCTGTGTCTAATTGCCACTCGTCAGCATAACCGTCCCTAAAGTTTGTAAAAAGACTCTCCAAATACTCAAATTTTCACTGAATCCTGGCTTTATAGCTGCTGGCCAGTCATCGATATCTAGTACATTTAATTCGGACACAACATTTAAACATACATCTCTTTGTAAAGTAGATTTGTTCGATGATATTTTGGCGACGTGATGGTAACGGGTGACAAATAAACACAGATTGAGCCGCTGCAGTAGTATTTTATTGAAGATTTATGAAGTTTATATGGCTTACAAAAAGCGGACGCGATACGACGCGTCCGAATGCCCGGAAGATTGCTAATGTAGAGAATAACCGCCACCCCAGTGCTACTCAAGTGCCGGCAAGTTTTGGCCATAACAAATCTAAATGTAAATCGGCCCCCATATGATATTTTTTGTTATTAGTCGTTCTTTCATATTTTTCACAATGCTGCCTAAAAATTTACCTGAAATAATTAGTGAAATTGGTCTGTTGTCTATTAATTTCACATTTTTTAATTGCATCACCTTAATCGTAATCTCTGTGTCTAACATATTTTTTATTTACGTTCTTTCGTCGCTTCTACAAATCGAATCGTCTGACGAATTAATTTGTTAGTTTGTACAACACGTATATGTTTGTTTTGAAGAAAATTAAAAAGAAGTAAAATTTCAAATAAAACGTTGTACATCAGCTCTAGATTCTATATATTGAGATTTTTTATTGACTCCAGAATATCTAAAACTAATAATAAACTTATAATTACGAATATAACTTTGATAATTATTAGGCTTATTCGCATAATATTATTAATCGTCATATTATAAAGCTTGTTTAAGATTATGAAAATATAGCATGTTAATACTGTATCGTCGTCTAAAAACACTTTATTATTGTAAGCTTTGATAAAGTAAATATATTTTTCAAAATTATAAAACAATATCATAACGTATGTATTTTCTTAGAAGCGTCGCCAGCGTAGCGCAGTCATCAAGCGTGGCATAGAGGAGCGTTTGAGCTAGTGATGCTTCCGAATGGGCAACGTCGCCAAGCCGTAGCCAGGTCAGATACACTAAACAATTATATACATTGCGTCTAGAGACGCTACTGGCTACGTCGCCGTGGCGTCGCGGTGAGATAGCGGCCTTATGGAAAATAAATAATGTTGTTATGTTTGTATATTAGTACTGTTCTGTTTTCTAATAATATATTTTTATGAGTATCTTCCGAAATTTCGCATCGTAATAAGTTTCTTTTATTTGTACGTTGCTGGCAACACTATTTTTCACCATCGCGTTCCTTCGTTACATATGGCAACTCCGAAAGGCGAAGCTAAGGGTGCGGTGGCCTACCGAACCGGGCAAACGCTCTAAGGGGGCCCATGGCGTGCGACATTGTCGTGACTCCGGGCGTCAGCCCCATGGGGGCGCCCGTTATGACATCAGTGGGCATGTGCCGTACATGCATGGCCGAGTCGAGCGACCTCCAGTACATATTCTTCGGCACTTACCAAATCATGGAAAAGACGCTACCTGAGCTCATCGAATACGTCGCTCAGATCAAAGTACTATTATTTTAAACCATGGCAACTACCTCTTTATTTCTTTAAAAATAAAAAAAACGATTAAATATAACGACCATCAATCTCCCATTCGTTTTGTCTTCTTCTTCACATAGTAAACGCGTGTATCAACAGTATACAATAGAAATTTCCATAAATTTAAATTATACGTGTTTTTGTCATTTAGGTCCTAAAAACTTATAGAATCTGCTGCTGGCTTATTTATTTATAAAAATGATCAATTAACTGAATTGTAGAGTGTACTCATTAAAAACTATAGTCTTATTACAAAGTTATGATTTTGCTGGTGCACTTTGTCTCTGAGCTGTGTTTATTTTCCCAATTAAAATTTATTATTTTCTATATTACTACTGCTAATGCTTTTACAGAGCTCAAAGTGATCGCCTGTTTTCAGGAACATAACCAAGTTTACCAATAGCCTGTTTTTTTGTTTTTGTATTCTTTTTAAAACATTTTGTAATAGAATTTTTTTCATATCAGGTCGATGAGAGCGATGGACTTCCACATTATGTCTGCGAAACTTGTATCAGTCTAGCAAAATCAGCTTTAGTCTTCAAAGAACAATGCCAACGAAGTGAATCTTTGTTTAAATCTAGACTAAATTGCTATCAAGAAAAGCCATCTATTCCGATTAAGAGAGAATTAGAACATTGTGTGGACGTTGCTTATCTATTCCAAAATAATGTTAAAGTCGAACATGAGTCTCAGGACATTTTCAGAAAAGGCAAAACGCTGTACATAGATGTAGAACAAAATGAAAACTCTAACATATATGGTCCATATCAATGTGGTATTTGTACTGAAAGATTTCCGTTTGGCAATCAGTTGGAGGAACACGTCAGAAACTATCATCCGGAATACGTGGCAGCGTCCAATGGCGAAGAAACCTTTCCTGCTGAAAAATTCACATGCGAAATGTGTAATAAGAATTTTACCGAAAAAAGAAAACTGCTGTCTCATATTGAAAGATGCCAAGTCAGAAATGCTAACAAACAGCTCCTTGCTAACGATCTAAATGAAAATGTAAATATGTCGATTAATAAGTTAAATTGAATGTTAATTGTAATTGTTGTTGTGTTTGTTTCAGGTTAGCTCTAATAATAGTGTAGACGACTGTTTGGATAACGACTACAAACAAGAGGAATCAGAGACTGATAATGAAATAGACTTTCTGAAGCCAAAGGATATTAAGTCTGAACCGGAAGGAAGTATAATCGACAACGGTGAAAATGCTAACTCAGTGGATACGTTAACCGTCGAACAATTTTCATTGGACGGCGACAATAGTCGCAAGTCGAAGAAGCGCAAAAAATCTAATGGAATTGGCAAAAAGGAAAAGCGTAAAAAGAGACACAGCAGTAAAGCAAACGAAGAGCTTGTTAATAACGGAGCTGAAATAAGAGACAACCTTTCATATCCTTTACCATATTCATGCACCAAATGCGAGAGGAAGTTCAGAAAACTAGAGTCTTTGAACGTCCATTTGAAAAAGCATGAAGAACAATCTTCCAGAGTTTATCAATGCGACCAGTGTAAAAGGTATGTGCGTATTTATTTAGGAGTGACGCTTCAATTTCCATCAAGGGTATATCTACTTGGGAGAGGATTCATATTTTGTATTGGTACATTTGTTAAAATTATTAACAATCTAAATTGAAACATAATTTATTTACATCTGAAATTTGTTTTACTTTTATAAAGAAATTTAATAGCATTTTAAACTTCAGTCCTAGTTAGAACAGTTAATGTGGGAAAATTAAATTTATAGGTTTGTCACAAAAATAATTACGATGAAATTTTATAATCTGGATACAAAAAACCATTCAAGTTTTTGTTCTGGGGGAAAAATAACGTCTTTCGCAATATCTTTTTCATTTAATTTAAATATTTATAATTAGCAGCACAATTAACTTTAATAGTTTTTGAATAAGTAAAAGAATAATCAACCCGGTCTGTGAATTCTCGCTAACGAAAAAGTTAGTATCCCAAGAAATATATGATTTTCTGTGTATGAAATGGAATGGGGGGGGGGGGGGGAGCATAGAATTGAGCCAGCTATCAATTTTAACCCTCTCCTTTTTATATATAATTTTTAAGTAATGATTGTGTGTATAATTATTAAATTCAAATTATATGATTAATTACAGGGAGTTTCAACGTAAAGGTCACTTGGACAATCATATTCTAACACACTCCACTGATAAAGGATTTGCATGCAATATTTGTCCAAAATCTTTCGCCAGACAAGACAGTTTGAATTTGCACATATCGAATCACAAAGGCGTGAAAAAACATCAGTGTAACTTTTGTGAAAAAGGATTCAATGTTTTGTCTACGCTCAAGGATCACATCAGGACTCATACAGGAGAAAAGCCGTTTCTTTGTTCAATGTGCGGCAGAGGTTTCAGTCAGAGTACAAACTTAAAAGAGCATCTACGGCGTCATCAAGGATTTAAGCCGTTTAAATGTGCTTGCTGCGATCAGAAGTATGTCTATTTTCCGATTCTCATGATAATTTAACAGCTCCGACGTTTTAAAAGTATTCTTTTTCTTAGGTTTGTTTCCAAAGGCGAGTTAGACGCTCACACTCGCAAGCATAGTGGTGCTCATCCTTTCGTGTGTGATATTTGCGGCGGTGGTTTCACCACCTCAAGCTCGTTGGTGAAGCACAAGCGAATTCATACCGGAGAGAGACCCTACCAGTGTGACTATTGTCCTATGCGGTTCACTGCTCTCGGAACACTCAAAAACCATCGTAGAAGACACACTGGAGAAAAACCGTACAAGTGTGTTATCAGTGTAGAAGTATAAAGTGTACTCGGTAAAGTGATTTAAATTTTATTTTCATTTTTAGATGTGTTTACTGTGAGAAAGCGTTTGCGCAAAAAAATGATCTGGTGTCACATACTCGAACGCACACTGGTGAAAGACCTTACGTGTGTACTATGTGCGGACATGCTTTCAGACAGAGTTCTGCATTGAAAACTCATTTCAAAATTCACAGCAGCATACCGGAGGACCAGATGAAACTTGAAAAGAAGTCTGAACCTATTCAAGTCAGTACTTGTTACATTAAAATTTTAATTTATTCTCAAAATTTTGCAATCCATATTTTAGAATAAAAAATTTTCAAAACCTAATTTGATTGTGTTCAAAAACAACAAAATTTCTTTGTATGTTAAATTATAATATTATATATTGGGCCATACAGTGAAAAATTTTTTAATTTTTCTATTTAAGAATTGCTTATATTTGAGAATATAAACCAACCACGTATATGTATTAATGTAAAGATGCACAGAAAAATATTTAAAATTTTGTAGGGATATATAAGATAATTTTCATAAGACTTATAATCTCAATGCTGTTCAATACATTGTATTTTGGGCTTAAAAACCCTTTTGCCGGTAAAGTATGTAGAAATATAAATACCTACATTTAATACTTTAAATTAGTAATACATGTATTTAGATACAGTTAGGAAAATGCATGCTCTAATTTATACTTTCACTTTACATTTTAAAAGTCTTTACAATCGACAATTTGATAATCTATAGAATCATTGTGAAATTAATTAATTTGTTTATTTTTTTTTAATTTCAGATCGTAACTCAACTGTTAGTAATGGATGATAGTCATTCATCAGCCAATTTACTGACACCGAAAAGCGAGTCCAGTCATTGAGAGTTGAATAGTTATCATTAAAACGATTATTAATTGCTATTTCCTTAAGGTATACTGTAATTTTAATTTTAATTTGCGCACTTTTAATGTTAAGTGATTTTGCAAATAGCGTTTTGTACAAGTTATCAATTTGCAAAAAATTGCTGCTACATTATGTATGTTTATAAAAGATTTTTTATAAAAAATATCGTATTATTTTTTATAAAATGTGTTTTTGAACGCAATTGCACTGTCTGTTGTGCGATCCATATTTAGGAAGAAGCATAGTGAGTTCTGAAACTTTCTATTCGTCTCCCGTATCTCTTCCTTGTTTGCCATTTATATTGATACCATATAACTATAATTGTCCTTTGAAGTACATAACCACAAAATTGGGTATTAAAAAATCCCATTCAGATCTTCATGATAACGAAATATATTAGTCTGAATTAAGAAGCGAAATGTTCGAATCGATAATTAACGAAACGATAAAAAAATATATTATCGATTGGATAGATAATGGTCGATAACTATAAATGAAATTTATCGTTTGATCGATATTACCGTTTGTGTAATCGATAATGAACGATATTAATCGATAACAACGTTTGTTATCGATTAATATCGTTTAATATAAATATTATCATTTTATATTAATAGAAATATTGTTTAATTTTGTACAACCTCAAAAATTTTTAATACATTATTATTATTACAAAATTATCTGAAATTACCAGTTATAAATTAAAATGACCAGAACATTAAATAATAAAAATATTACTTTAATCTTTAAAGCCAAAAAATCACAAATATTATAATTTCAAAAAATTCACCTTATTTTAATCACTTTTTAAGATGCATTGATGCGTTTACAGCACGATAAGTCTTCAATCAGTTTCTGTAACTGCCTCTGATTCTGTGTAACTTGCACTGATAGTCTGAAGGACCAATGCTGACAACATCACCTGAGTCTGAATCTGGATCATACACAATTCTTTGGACCTTTTTTTTTAAGTTTTCGGTAACTGTCTTTGAGTTTTTCTTGGAGTCATGTTCATAGTGTTGCTGGAGTCCTTACTTGCTGCACTGGATGCAGAACCAGCACGACTTCATAGGGTTAAAAATGATGGTACACTCTCATCATCCCTCTCACCGACATGTAATTCTTCAACAATAGGAATCCCAATGTTGTATTTAGTGATACGGGCTCTACTGTGATTCAGTTGTATGCAGAGGATCTTCTCAACATTTGACGGGTCAAACCTTATCTTCTGAGATGTTACGAGGTTTCCTCTAGCAGAAAAAACCCGTTCACTTAGAGCCGAAGTTGCCAGGACAGCAAGCCATTTTTTGGCTTCAGCCGCCAACAACGGGAAGATCCCGTTGTAGCCTTTCCACCAGGTCAATACATCAATTTTATAAGATGAAGGTCCGGGATAAATCTTGAAGGAGTCCCACTACTTTTCCACCTCTGATTTTGTCCGATTCAGAGTCTCATGCTGAGCTTTTTCAGCCACCAACTAATCCACGAAATCCATGTCGTCGAGGGCAGGTGTTGATGCCAGTTTCCTGTTCGACCTCTTGAGACGATGAATGTGAGTCAATAAATCTTCTTAGAGTGGACTCTTCCTTATTGAACTAAGTAAGAGGTCTCTTTTAATACGGGTAAAGTAGATTAGACATACATACATGGTGCTCTTCAAGGCTAGGATTCGACAAAACTCGTTCCATTTGTCTCTGAAATTCAGTGATGAATTCTTTCGTGAGTTGTGTTAGATCAGCAGAGAGCACTTTTCCAAGATAAGAGAAATGTGAATATTTTTTGCGCGGTCAGTGAATCATCATCAGAAAGTCCCTCACCCACATCTTTAACTTTTTCTAGTACCAGGACTAGTTCGGCCATAAACGTGAAGTCTTCTACGTTGGGGATTGTAAGGGCGCATAATTTCGCGCGTCATTGGTTAACATTGTTTTATTTTGTACTGTCCCGCCAAATATCGCATAAACAAATGGTAATATCGTTCATTATCGATCGATCGAAAAATTCATTATTGTTCATTATCGATATTGAACGATAATCGATAATGAAAAATTATCGTTGTCATTATCGAAAATTATCGATCATTATCGTTACTCAATCGATACGAAACGGAGACTTTGATACTTAGTCTGAATATTGTTCTTAGTCATGTTTATAATTTTATAAAATAAATATTCGTCTTCATTTTTGACAAGTTACATTTTATTGTAGTTTTGATATGAGCAAAGCAAGAACTTTTTTTATTTTTTAAATTTATTTTTGTAATAAATATACACCAAATAATTGTAAAAGTATTTTTCTAATACTAACAGTATTAGAAACATTGGTTTTGTATATTTTTTATTTTAATTTTATTATTCTCGTTTGTAAACTTAATGTTTTTAAGTAAATAAAGAAAAAGTAACATGAATGTCTATTTTAGCATTTATTTTTGCTACTAAAATAAAATACTTTTTTTATTTATATTTTTTATCTATATTACAAGAAAAAATAACGGGCAAGTTTAAGTGTGTTACAATATACAATAATACTAGCACCCTATTCTGAATATTTTATAAAAATAATACTTAACTGATCACTGTTAAAATTAAGTTAAAAAAAATATGTTAAAGTACAATAAAATTATAATTATATAATATAAAATAAAACATTGAAGAAGATTCAATCTATGTAAATTTAAAAAAATGAATTAAAATTATTAAACTGATAATTAGAACGAAAGAAAAAATACGAAAATCGAGAAATTGAAAATATGCATTCAGATCAGACTATTTTCACATGTAGATTGCTTCATTCCGTGTCTTACGCAAATGATATTTTTTCATTTTTAGTAAAATCACTATGATGAAGCAGATTATACAATAGAGGTCAATAGCAAATACATACTACAGTATTCAGTTCACCCTGAACGCGATCAACGTTTAATTTTATACATATCTTGTTGATCAGTTGTGTGTAGACAAAAAGCTTATTGTATGGAAGAAAAATTAATATCTCATTTATGGATTTATTTCTTTTTAATAATAAAATATTTTTAAGGACTACAAGAAATACCAGCTTTACGTGGCACTAATGATTGTGAAAATAAATTTTTCAGGGTTAATTTGAATCCTGTTTAGAAATGGTAAGCTTAAACAAATATGAATAATCAAACAAATATAATTATCAGAATGCAGAGAATCAATTTTATAGATTTTTATTATTACCTATGGCAGAAGGTCTCATGTCAACTTTCTTTGACTATTATAAAACTACCCTAGAAATGTTTATATAATATAACAGTTTATGACACGATAACTGCTTTTGTTAAAATCAGATTTTCTTGAAACTTCTGAAAAATTGAAAAAATGTCAGCTATTCAAAAACTCATAAATCCGTTAATTTTAGAGATAAAACTTTATAAAAAAAAATATCTGATTCTGATTCTGTGTGGCCATTGTTGGGAGATTTTTTGTTGGTTATGGAAACTACATTTTCAAATTCCTTTCATATAATTTCTATTTTTGTTTAAGACACTTACCATAAAGTATAAAATCAAGTCGGTAATACACCTTAACAGCATGGGCTATGGCCAAGCTTCATCAAAATTGTGATACACTATATCACTTGATAAAATCAGTTTGTTTGCTTGCGGTTTTTAAAGAGTGACATTTTAGTATTTATTCATATTTCTAGAGTGATTTGTGGATACCTACTACAAATGTTGGGATATTCATAGTATACACAAATATTTGGATTTTTGTGAAGCAAATATGATTTATTTCGAGTTTATTGTTCTTTTTAGTGCCTGATGTATGTATATTTATAATGCAAAATTATAATAAAACTAAACAATCCAAAATTCTGCCAGCGATATGTAATTTTTATTAGATTTGTTTTATCTTTTTTATATTTATATTTCAACCTTAAAGCTATCCTTTATTTGATTTATCACCTGATTTTTTTAGAATTCAGACAGTATTCATAGTCTTAGGAAATTATAAAATTTTTTATACCTCAATCAAATATTTAAATTAAAATACTATTAAAAATTGCTTTATTTGCTTAATGGATTATTTTACATCCAATATCAAAACAATGCCTTTATGATAACATATGAAAAAAATCTTATTAAAGAGTACTTTTTTGTTTAATTGTTTTTGTAGCTTTATAACAATTATTTTAGAATTATATATATATATGATTTGTTGTCAAACTTCTTATTTTTTACATACTTTCCTATAAAAAAATCTTTAATTTTTAAATGGTTTAATGTGTTTTTTATTTCCTATATTAAAACAATGTTATTTTGATTTCATGCACGTACGCATTTGAAGAATTTCTAATAACATTTTATTGTACTATTCTAAAGATTCTTTTAATAAATTGGTTAATGTGATGATATCAAAAAAAAAATGGTTTTATCATTACATATTCACTTTTAATGAACATATTTTCAAATATATTTTATACATTGATACTAATAGAATTAAATACTATTGATGAATTGCTACGATTTGATCTGTTTTACATTCAATATTGAAATAATGATTTTCGTCATCCTATATGTATATATCTTTATAGGATTTTTTTTAGGTTAATGTCTTTTTTGTACCTCATATTAAGATTTTTTATTTTTAAATTAATGATTTAAAAATATTTGTAGTTTTGGTGAATAATGTACTTTTTAATGTCTTTTAGAAATGATTAAGATTATCACCTCAAATTTTCATGTATTTTTTTCCCTTGTAGGTTTAATTAGTGGTTTACTCTTTTTATTGTTCACTTTAAAATAAATATAATTGCAATTTGTTTATATTTATTTAAAAATAACTAACCAAATCATACTGATGGTATGTAACATTATATAGCAAAACTAATCGTTGCTATATCATGTAACTGGTAAGCAACCCATCAACGTACCCGTTAAATATATACTTTTATTTCGAAACTGCAAAAACATATTTTAAAGGGAGCTTTATTTTTTCATTGTACATAATGAACACATAGCTACAAAAGCATCTGTTAAATAATTCATTAAGTTAAGCACTGCGATCACTATAAAACTCACTAATTTATGATGTAGTTACTTCACATGATCATTGTATGAATTTGTTTATGAAGATTGATTATTTATAATCTGTATGTCTTAATTGTAAACAAAATATGTATTTTTTTACTATGTGATGCTGTTTTAAATGAGGAAAAATAAACTTCAGCGAAGACTGATGTTGTTTTATTTTTTGTGTCATGAGGCGTTGAGAATATTAAGGTCGAACTAAACAACTGTCAATTTTTTTATTTCATAATAATATTCCTCAAATCTCGAAGAGTAATATAATAAAAATTCGACCTTAGAATATAATTCGAAAGGTTTATAAAATAATAAATAATGCTGGATGACTATGGACAAATGAAAGCAATTAAATTCGCTTTTAATATTTTCAACGCCTCATAGTATGCTTACATTTTTATTTGATATCTAGGATTGCTTCTAAATATTTTTTGATGTTTTCAACTAGATTTTTTTAGTGTGAAATTGCACTAAATGAAATCCACATTTGCATTGAAACGAACAAAAGCGAGTCAAATTAATATTTTAAAAGTGCGATAAAAATTCACACTGCTCTAGTGTTCCATATAGTTAGTTCTAAGAATGGCCAACATGTGGAATATAAAGGCACAGCAGTAGCTTAAAATGGCCATCTCTTTTGCAACTCACAATTATTATAGATTATTTTCTAAACTAAAATTGTCTAAGCTAAGTGTTAATTAAATTTGTATTGTATAGATCTTGCTTCCAACTTAAGAAAAAAAAACAAAAAAATTATTCACCTTTTAGGTACATGTATTTAATTGATCTTAAATTAATACAATTCTTTTGCACTACATTTAAACTTTATTATTTCTTAAACACTTAATAAACTTTCATATATTCTGATGAGCTTTTATTTGTTCTACAAATCATTTTACATAACGTTTATTTTATTTTGAGAATATTATTAATAATTTTTTTATTATGTACTTATTCCTTGTTTTTTCCACTGTACCAATAGTTGAAATACTATTTCATAAAATAATATACACATTATAAGCACTGACAACTGTTTAAATACAATAGTTACTGTGTTGATACAATTATTATTCCCAGCGATAAATAATAAGCAACGCATATTAACTTTTGCTGTGCATTTATTATTATTGATTATCAAGTAACGTTGCTTTGCTGCTTATTTAAAATTTTACAAACTTCAATTAACGATTTGTTTTTATTATGATTTAACAGGTACTATGAAGAATATATTGTAATCTGCGCTTTATGACTGGATAATTAATGATTATTAATAATATAAGATTTTTATAAGATTTTTTACCAAAATATATTTATAAATATGAAGCTGTATTATTTTATTTGTAAATATGCATGTAGTTTCTTTAATAACAATTTATGTGTGGGTTAAAACTATATAAAAAGCACAGATTGATAAAAAATAATTTTCAAAAACTATAACATCTATTTATTGGTATATAAAGTATTTAACATAAATTCATTCAAGTAATAAATTATATAAAGATAACGAATAAATGGAATGATTTGTTTAGAAGCCTATAATTTGCAAGATTCGACTAGTTCGTTTCCTCTTGCCGGAGATTCTTCTGTAGTTCCACTTTACGTAAAAACAGAATACAATAACTGCTAAACAGACTAGAGCAATGGACGCCCATGTGAATGGACCATCAGATGAACTTATCAAATGCTGACGATTAACTATTTGATTGTTTCTCCACAGCCATAAAGCTTCGCCTTCAGAATCAGACTTATCGTGTTTCTCTGACGTTGATATCGCTAAAATACAAATAATAAGTTAAATACAGATTGCTGTATTTAATGATATAAAACTAGATAATTACCTTTCAAAGGTTCGTTCTTTGTTAGTAAATGATGAGGTTTGTAGAGTGATGACGAAGGAGAAACTGTAATATTCAGTGGACTACCCGTAATCAATTTTTGTTGTAAATTGCAAGACGGTAAAGGCCTTGTGCCACCACCCTGAGTGTTTTCTAATACTCTCGAATAGTGATGCAGCCCGTTATCTTTCATTCGTTGTGGCAGTTCTTAAACACAAAGTTTCATATAATGAGTATTCATAATTTTGCGATATATAAAAGATGTTTTTTTAGAGGTATAGAAAATCGTGGTAATGGCCATGGTTTTGACTTTATTGGAGAGATAATTTTATGCCATTGGTGTTAAAATATGATTTCGGGCATATGGGTGCCGTGGCTGGCTCTAATAATACGTAATGTGGAAGTCCAATTTTCGATACATTTTCAAGCAGCTGGGGCCGTATATCGGCAATAATGCGAGGAATTTTGGCTTCCGAATCGTCCATCCTCTGGTTTATCGGCATATACTAGCGACTTCACATATCCCCACAGAAAATAATCCAAAGGTGTTAAATCATACGATCTTGGAGGCCAATTTACAGGTCCATTACTCAAAATTATGTACTCATCGAATGTTTCCTTCAATAAATTGATTGTAGTGCGTACTGTGTGGCATATTACGCCGTCTTGTTGAAACTAAAGCTCTTCCATATTAATGCCATTTAATTGGGGAACGAAAGTCAGTAATCATGGATCTATAGCGCTCTCCATTGTCTGTAACGTTCTGGCCGGCATAATTTTAAAAGAAATATGGACCAATGATTCTACCAGCCCATAAAGCACACCAAACAGTGATTTTTTATGGATGTAACGGAGTCTCAAAATTGTGGTAATTTTGCGATAATCAAGAACAATCTCGTTTTCAGCCCATTCACTGAACGTACGATGCACACGATGGTTAAGCGGTGTCAATTCTTGCATTAGCTGGACCTTGTAAGCTCGTAAACCAAGATCTTTCCGTAAAATCTTCCATGGATGGACATATTCCAATTGTTATGCACATTGGTGAATTGACTCATTTGTGTCCTACTCAATACTATGCTCTACAGCAGAAACAACTCGTACGCACTGTACGGTGTCTCTGCAGATGCGTATTAGCAATTAGATTATGCATGGTACGAAAACGACCCATGGTTATTCGAATTACTTGATTGGATGGACGTTTAACTTGACTGTAAAATGGACGTAGCGCAAAGTTTCGCAAACTGAACAATGATTTTTGAAATAAATTTGCACAATTTGCAAGTGTTGTTCTGGCATAAGTCTATTCATGGTGAAATGACAAACCAAATAGCACAAATCAGTTGTCAGCTATCAAATTGGCCGTTGCTGGAAAAAGTGTTGCTAATTCGAAAAACAAACCTCTAAAAAACATCCTTTACAACTATTCAAGAAAAATACCTGATGGAATTATGTTGACTTCTCTATGAGGTAGGTTGTTATCCAAAAATAATTTGGACATATGTCCCGTGGACGTATATTCTAAAATGGCATCGAGCATCCAAAAGCAAGCCTTTTCTAAATGACTACTGTCCAAGCAATTTGAGTCGCCATAAATTGCTATTCGACCCGAATTCTTTTTGAAGGGCTTTACCATGGTTTGGTTGACATACGTCATATTATCTGACAACTGATCGTTTGGGTATATGTTGTACGGATTGGTCTGCAGCAGCCCGAGAATAGGCACTTGTAGTATTTCTTCGTTTTGATTTTGATTTTTTATATCCATATTTTCCAAGACTAGAATCTTTAACAAAAATATATAAATAATAAATTTAACAATTTAGATGCAATATTGACATTGAAATACATACCTGTTTTCCTTGATCCTTAAGAGGCGTCGAAACTAAGACCCCTTGAAATGGGAATGTGTGAATGTGGGTACCGCTTGCATAGTACATATCATGATCGCCAAGTTTGAAATTCCCTTCGAATACACGATCCCCAAGTGCTATTTGGAATACGCTAAGCAAATCATTTAAAGCCGGAACGTTTGCACCTCCAGTTTCAGGCATCCACCTAAAATATTAATACAAACAAAATATTATTTCTGTTCACAAACCATCAATTCCAATGGGTACTGTGTAATGTATATAATCTGGGGACTACACTGTATTTGCACGCACACTGAAGGATGTATGTTCGATATACTTATCATTATTCTGGTTTATTTTTTCAACACATTTATAGAAAAAAAAATAATTTCTATAAATGTGTTCAAAAAATAAACCGGAGTAATGAAAAGTATATCAAACGTATATCCGTATTGTGTGCTTTAGAGCTAATAGTAGGAGCAAACTTGGCATCTCTTTTTAAATTATGAATAATAATGAAACAGATAACTCTCGAACTGACTGTGTTAACGCAAATATAGTTTAGTATGTTTAAAACGCGCTTTGTTGTGTGAGAATAATTATTTTTCAAGAATACTAATTATTTGATTTGAGCAAGGTATGTATGTATAATATATTATAAATAAATAACATTGTAATCAGTGAAAAATCTTCTGTATTTTTAGTATATTAACCACTTGACAGTTTTGCCCGAGCGTGACTCTGGCGCGGAGTTTGATCGTGTATTGACTAGCCCGAGCGACGCTCGGGCTAAACTTGTTTTGACTTGTTAGTGATTTCCCCGAATGACGTTCGGGCTCATCATGTTTTGACTTGTTTTAGTGGTGGGGATGTCCCTGAGTGGAAAAATATGTGCATACCAGAGAGGGAAAGTTTGTATAATGAAGTGGAAGGATAAAAAGGACGTAAAATTATTTTCAACAGTACACAATCCAAAAATGGTAGAGATCGAGAGAAGGGGAGATTCGAAAAGAATTCCGAAATTTGTTGGGGACTACAATTTCATGGGTGGTGTTTACAGAATTGATCAATTTAAAAAGAGAGTAGATATTATTACCCGGATTGTGACGTAGGGTTGTGTATTGAATGTTTTAAAATTTATCATACAAAAAAAAAATATTGAATAAATTGTAACTTTTTGGATTTTTTTTTTGAGATCTTAGAAACATATCACTTGGTAATTATTTATATTGCTTGGTAATTATTTTCCCTATAAAATTTTTTTTTTTTTTTCAAATGACAATTTATGAACACTCTTTTTTACCAAAAACCAACTGTTATGTGGTTAACAAAGAAAAATAATTTTGAATTTAATTCAGCAATTTGTTTTAATGATAGAACAGACGTTCCCTACCTGCATTGGAAACAGGCATAGTGGAGATTTTTAAACATCAGTATTTACCGGCAAAAACAAAAGCTAATTGTGCTGCTTTATTGTCCCCTATCAGGTGTATTTGTATGTATATTTCTTTAATCGTTTAACCTTCTGTCGGGCGCAATTGATCTGACAGGCACAGCGCGGACATTTTGTGACCTCACTCTGCCGCTATTCCACTAACTGCCTCTGTTGACGTGCTCTATGTAATCTCCCTATTTATTTTGTCCTTGACGTTCACTATGGAAAGTTATTCAAGTTTTGTTCAGATAAACTCATTGCACCCGAACTCGTCACATTTTTGAAAGTACGTATTTTCGAAATACTTGCATAGAAAATAGCTACAAGACTAAATAATCTAAGAGTACATTCGGGTAGTTGAGCCGAAGAAGTTTGAAAACCATTGGAATGCCAACCAGCATCCAAAACAAGCTGAAAAGATTTCGTTCTTCTTCCCAGGAAGAAGAAGTCTTTCCCCGCCCCCTAAAAGAAAACGATGCTCAACATGCACTCGAACCAGAATTATGAGTTTTACTATTTTTATTTCTGACTATTAGTGCTTTTATGTAAGGTGGCCTATGGGGAAATTCACTTTTTTAATTATTTTTTATGCAGTGTAATATACAATATGTTTGCTTTTGGATAACAGTATTAAAAACTGAATTTCTTTTTAGGGACATCTTGTTTTTTTTTTTTAAAAAAAAGGGCTTTACCATTGTCTAGTGTTTTCATCATAGAATCTAGCTTTTTTCATAACAGATGTATTGTACCAATCAGCGAATATAACCACTGACAGACCATTGTCTACATCCTTCTTGAGTTTCGCTATCTCTTCTGGAAAATACTCTTCTTCAGGATCCACCATCAGCAACGTTCCGTACTGCGTTGATTCCAAACATGTCAATGGACTGCCTGAAAGTGTATAACATAATTTATGAATGAATAAAGCATAAATAATGAAGATAAACGCGCAATACAAGTTTTTAACAAATGCGCTAAGCAACGTAATGAACAATGTTTCATCTCAAGAGAAAGTAAAAATTTTGATATCTTATTTCTCGAAAATTAATGTTACAAAAATATATACAAGAAGATGAGTAATCGCTGAATTTCGATCAACGAGACAGTAAAATAATAGTTTTTATAAAAAAAGATTGATTGGTTAGAATATACATGTATAAAATGTGGAATTCGTCAAATTATTATTGGTGACATTAAAACCTGTTAAAATAATGAATAGTTGAGCAGAGAAGATTTGACACTGGTAACTGCGGAAAAAGCACTAAAATATAAAAAAAGTTAAATAGTTTAATCGGTTTGGTGCTTATAATTTAAAGTGAAAATGAAATAAACAACAGTAGAAATAATTCTTTTATAACACTTTTTAAATTTCGTCAAAACCTGGGTTACAAAATATGTTGAGCAAAGTCTTTAGAAGCAGTCAAAATAAATCAGAAAGTATGGAATCAGTTCTTTGGAACACACTATTTTTATAATTTTATCAGCGGCATATTGGTGGAAATTAATCATCGAGTATAATGAGGGATTACTGTAGTCGAAATAACTGGCAAAAGAACAAAAATGGATGCATTGCCTACAACTAAACAACATTTATAAGTTGCTAATGATTTTTACAAAACAAATCAAAGGCTAACTCAAGGTTGGGTGTGTTATGTGTAGGTTTTTGCATATATTTGCATATTTTATTTCGAGAAATGGTGTCAAATTTATTTTCTTGAGAATCAGAAACACTAGGATAAAAGAAAAAAAATCAATACTAACCCAACACTTCTATATAATACCCTAAATTTCGTAAATTTTGATACAAATCCTTAAAGTTTGTGTGTATGTGGTCAGCGTTCCAGTCCAGTGGATCGCTTTTAATCTTCAAGTTGTCCCTTGGAAAGTATCCCGGAGGGTAGCGCAAACTATGGAATTGGTCCCAGACAATCCGTCGATGGCTTGGAGGCGTTGGAATAATTTTAGCTCTGGAACACATAAACTTATATTAGATTTTTAGTTTGACTGTTGAAACGACCATTTTGGAATGTACTTATTTTCAAGATAGGGTAAGCAAGTTTGTGGATTCAAATTTATATAATATTTATTCTGATTTCTCTGTTTTAACCTGTATAATCTTAAACAGTTAAAACAAGTTACATGTAAAAATAAAGCGAAGATTACAAATAAACTAAAGTTCGTAGTGTGGAACATGCTGAACTGAAATTTGTGACTGTGATTCTAATCTACTTCATCTGACAAAATTATATTTTATTTTATGTTTGAAACCATCACTTTAATTTCTATCAAATTCATTATAGGTATTTTAAGTGAAGTCATAAAAATTCACCTGATTGGAAATATTAAACCAAACCTGATGGGCAACATCAAAGTGGTGTTTGTAGAGGTGCATCCATTTTCTAAGGGCGAATGCTCACTCTCGATCGTTATATTGAGATGTCCTTGTGCTATTCCATCAAACTGGCCTGCGTCACTCCTGACGGTGAGACTAACCGCGACCCAGCCGGACCATGGCCATATTATATCACTATGCGATACGCTAACTTCGAGTATTAGTCCGTTTTGGCCACTGTACGGATACCACTGGACATCCATCTACAAAACATTTAAATTAAATCATTTAAAGTAATAAAAACATCTTTAACACATTGTTTGCGGGTATAATTGCTTGCCATTTCTCGCCTGGCGCGTGTGAAAATCGTCGGTTCAGTGTTAAAAAAACGGTAGCAAAGTAGTCGATAATATGAAGGGATCATGATTTGATTTTCTTCATATTTCTCAATAGAAACTTGAACCATCAAAAATAAAGAGAAAGTTTTCGAGTTGGGATGTTGAGAAGAATGCTCATAACAACTTGGGGTGATCAGTTATGATTTGAAACTTTGAGGAATGCAGAGGAAGAACTCTAATTAGACTGAGTGACCCAAACAAGTCTGCAACTGGCTCATTCGGTGTGAGTAAAAGGTGAAGGACTAACGTTGGCAAATAGAAAACACAAGTTATATTTTTGCTTACCACTTGTCCGGATACTCCTAATCCATTTAAAATCGTAACATTTACAATGGTTGGCATGCCAGTGGAGTATATAGGTTGAGTGCAATACGGCCACATATATTGGCATTCTGTGAGATCTATGTATGAGGGACTCAGACTAGCTTGTGGTTGATATCCCTTCAAAATCTGCAATATTCATAAATTACATTATTGTATCGAAATAATTATTGTGTGATAAATAAGGATTTACTTGATATGCTTTCAATAAGTCCAATTTTCCGTGTCCCTGTTCGAACATGTTGACTCCGGGCAATCTTCTCGCTGATGCCATGAGTGCCTGCTTCATCGAGGCTGGTGTGAGGCTTTTGTGCAAAACGCCACTGGCTAGCAGAGTGACAGCTCCAGCTACTACAGGAGACGCTACGCTAGTTCCTACAGAATAAAAAAATCTATACAGCTATCCATTTCAGAAGTTAACAAATTTATATAGATTAGTTAGGTTTAGCTTATTCTTAGGACCACCAATAGGGAAATATTATATTTAAATCCCTTTTATTACCATCAATAAAGGGGATATAAGTAGTAGAAGTGTATTCGTAGCGGTTACCTGACAAAGATCGACATCCTCCTTTCATGCTCGATCCCCGGACGCTGCTACCATATGTTACAATATCTGGTTTTACTCTTCCGTAACCCTGTGATAATGAAACATTGTCAATAAGTAACGTCAATATGTTTATTATTTAACGTCAACCTCACTTGAGGTAGTTCCCATGTGGTCATGCCGCGCGATGAGAATTTTGCAATCTGATTGTCAAAGTTAATTCCGCCTACTCCAATCACGTCCATTTGATCAGCTGGGTTATTCAGGGTTCCGTATAGTGGACCGTCGTTTCCGATAGCTGATACCATTATCACCTTACAAAACAGACGTATATTATTATGTAAATAATAAATTAGTTCCTTCGAGTAATATAATACCTTGTTGGCTGTTAATTCCCAAACTTTATCCACAAAGGGTTGATCCATAAAATCGGGACCTCCTATACTCAAATTTAGAACGTTGATCTTTTTCATTATAGCATAGTTGAAAGCGTCTAAAAACCAAGAAGTGTAGGAAACCTAAACAAAATAATTTTTAGATTAGATTATCGGATTATTTTCGAGAAATGAAAAATTGGTGAATTGTGTTTACTTGATTATTTGTAAAAACTCTAAATATATGCAAGTCTGCGTCTGGAGCGAATCCTAAACATTCTCCACTTGAAGCTATGACACCTGCGACAAACGTTCCGTGTCCAAGGCCATCATCTAAGGTCTTCTCGTTGGTCCAATTGGTCCTTTCTTTGATTTTCTTAAAGTGAGGATGACTTTTCGCAAGACCGGTATCAAACACGGCCACTTTCACACCTTCACCTAAATTTAATTTTTTAAAATAAAAGTAAGCTTTCATTTGAAATCTAGATTCTTGGATTTATTCTGCACTATTCTAATGAAGTAATATATCTCGAAGCATTGTCCATTTAATTTATCTCATTTTGATAGCCAAAGAATGCAACTGTCTTTCTTTAATAAACAATAAATAAATGTAGCATACCTGTGATTCCAAGACTCCAAAGAACGTTTGCTTGCAAAACTGATGTGATCTGCTGCGGCACTACTCTAAGCAGTTTTCTTCCGTTTAAGTTTGAATTCGGCTAAAAGTGCATCATTACATAATAGTAAATATGGAGTACATAATAAAATATGATGTACGGAAATTATACCTGACTAGACAAACCGCCGTGCGATCTGATAGACCGGCCATGATAAGATGTCCGCCATCCGTGAAACTCACAACTGGAAGACTCGCAATCATTATCATCATCTTCATTCATGAAGTAATTTTCATAGGAAGCATTAAACAAGTCATCCGAGTTTATATCTATGGTGTAATTATCAGCGTCTTCTTCGACAGGAATGTATTTGATGCTTCGTTGAACCATTCTTTGGAAAGTCACACGCTTGATCGATGGATGTTCTTCGAGTGCTGATATGCTCGAACGTGAATCAGCATTGTCATCAAATGATATAATGTCAAAGTCACTGGGAAAATTCTGAGCGGGATTCAGACGATTTAAAATCTTCCAATTTTTAGTCTGTAAAAGTACATGAATTTGCATTAATATTAAAATGGAACATTATTTATTTATTTGAATTAAATTAGGACCATCGTGATCTAATAAGTTAACCCAATGCGCTACAATGGTCGAAAACAATACATAGTATTATTTCAATACACAAAAAATATAATTAAAATAATACATGGAAAGAAACTTTAAAACAATTTACTAGTATTGGCTTTACTTCGATAAAAGTAAACAACGATGCGAGATCGAAAAGTATGCTAAGCACCCAAGAGTATGCTCCCAAGTAAGCTAAAGCGACATCTTGAGATCAATTATCTTAACGCGGTCGATAAATCTCGTGAATTTTTAATATAAAATTGAAAGATATACAACAACAAAAAAGTGTGTTCACTAAACATCTGTACTGAGCAATGCATTGCTTGCTTCGTTCAATGTGGCATATTTATATTAAATTAAGATCACTGAAATCTAATAAGTTACCCCAATGCGTCACAATATTCGAAAACAATACATGTAATATTTCAATACACAAAATAAAATCTATAATTAAAATAATACCCAGAAAGGAAAAATAAAAAAATCCTAAAACATTAAAATCAAATGATACGAACCAGACCAACTCCTCGTAGCTGACATTAAACAGATCAATGTGCAATGCCAGCATATTAGGGAGCCAGATGGCAACAGCCATAGGTGAGTCGGCCAGTGCGGACTTCCTAGCCCTAGATCAAAACTGGAATAGCTCAAGAATAGTTTGATTGTCGACAGCAGCCGTCAGTAGTAGAAGAAATGCTTAATGACATACAACTTTTTGTGAGAACACAGCGAATCTTATCCCAACACTCCTAAAAGAAAGGTGCTGGGGTATAAGTATCCATATATTTATATATATTAGGGGCGTATTCTCAATGTGTGCTAGGTGTGCGTCGCACACCTGCAAAATCATCTAGGGCACGAAGCGATATATTTGCATATAGTAGCATTTGTAGGCGCTTAAATATCGTATTATCGTGTACAGTATGTATTGGTATTGGGCAAGTCATCTGGTATGCAGCCGTACAACCAGCCAGTACATACAACTGTATACTGTCGCGTGGTCTGCGCCGGCATAGCGTTGAACCAATCAAATTGTTCCCAGATTTAACGGTCAAAGTCGACCAGCACACAAATGCTGCGAGTCAACAATTTTTCAAAAAAAATCTATGGTATCTCCTTTCTAAGGTACCTTAGTCCAAAAACACTATTAGCAAAGAATTCAGCAGAATCTCAATCATCAATTAATGGACAAAATGAAAGGAAAGGATTTTGGGCTGCAACTAGATGAGGCCACGGATGGCAACAAGGGTGCACATCTAATCTGCTATGTACGTTTTCTGGATGGTAATGTTATCGTTGAAGACCTTCTGTTCTATAAAAGCATCACTGGTAGCGTAAAAACTCAAGACTTGTTTGAGACCCATGACACGTTTGTAACGAAAAATAATTTGGAGTGGACAAAGTGCATCGGCGTGTGCACTGATGGGGCTCGTTCAATGGCCGGTCGCTATGGAGAGGCCTTCTCGAAATCTGTATATATAACGTCTACTTAAATTCCTGCATCGAGAGATTTGTCACCGTTTTGGTGAAAGACAGGGTTAGTAACAGTGGAACGTGCGAGATTACTGTAGAGTTTGATGGGTAAAAAAATATGCAAAAGAGTTAAAAATGGTTAACAAAAGTATAGAGAATTCAGAAGAAAATATTATTATGCAGTACAATATAAATCCACAAGGTAGTGTGTTTTATTGTTTCAATAATTTGTAATTTGTGGAGTAACATTCAGTGAAACACTCTAATAGAAGAAACAGAACAGAAGCATTAAGGTATAAATAGTTATCAAAAAGAAATTCATAGTGAAAGGGCAAAAGTTTATTAGAACTTGTGGTTCAAATACTTATGACGTATGGATAAATAAGTAATTTCGGATGACAAAATACAAGTATTGATTGAAATGATCAAAATTACATTTTTATTAACACATTGCAAGCGGCCTACGAGAATCCTCTGGTTTAGGTACCTAGGTGTAGGAAGCGGCTCAAAAGAATTCACGTGTTTATGTAGTCTGCACATAGACTGCGGGGTACGATAAAGGTCATGTTCGAAAATAAATATTGTATTACTGACATCTCTTGAGCTGGATTAATACTACATATATTAATGTTAGATTAAGAATTAGATATATTTTTCTTCTCTCAGGGAAACATGTGTTTAAAATTTGTCACCCTCTATCTTTTCGTCTCCCGTAATTTTTATCTATTCATCCTAAAATAAAATCTATGTGTGTTTTTATGTAAGTGAATTATTTTTTATATGATAGTAGGAATACGGCATGTCAAACGCCGTATTCCTACTATCCCCTCTAACACGGACACTTAATATACACGTCTGTGTATATTAAGAAGTCAGGGCCGGCCCGAGGGGCAGGCAGTACAGGCGATCGCCTGGGGCGCTAGATCTTGTGGGGCGCCGTGATACCAAATAAAGGCGCAATATTCACTTTAAATTATCAATCAATATTGTTAAAGAATATAATCTGATATTATTTTTTTGTATCTACTACTGTGCACTCTTTAGATTATTTCACGCGTAAAAAATCACGACGAAAATAAAACTACAAATTCTTAAATACCCACAATCACAAAAAAGAGTATGGTATCAAATATAATATTAAATTAGTTTAATTTGAATTATATTTTTGCGCTCATGTAATGAGTTATTAAAGTATTAATAGGGGAGGGGGCGCAAATTTAGTTTTTGCCTGGGGCGCCAAATAACCTAGGGCCGGCCCTGTAAGAAGTACAAAATCAGACTATACATACTCAACTCGACTACACATCGACAACCAAAGATCTATCGAAGTAAATACCTAGGACCTATGCTCTTCAGTGTTTTAATATTGTTGGTATTTTTATCATTTATATCTAGAGTACGCTCAGGATAAGGATTCCGTTTTGCGAATGTATTACATACAGGTATATGAGAGGGAGAAAAGATACAGACGCGTATGCCTATTGACTTAGAATCTTCGTTGTCTCGCTTTCTTTTTCAAGGACATTCGTTGATTCGTCATCGCTGTTATTTATTTTTGAAGTGCAGTGTGACACGGAACGTTCTTGATTATATTTTCTAGGATTTATTTTAAAAAGAAAGATAACAATTATTATGAAAATTAAATTTATTGTATTATTGTGTTTCGATTAGGTTATTTAATTATGGTTCTTTTAATATTTTTAGAATAATGTCTAAACTCGGAAAAAGAAAACCACTTTTCGCGCAATCCAAGGAAATAAAGTATAATGTCTACCAATTTATAAAGGACTCTTTGTAATATCATAATTCTACGTTAAATAAACATGTATTTTTTTTAAATAAAAAAATAAATAATATTCTGAGCGTAATTGTTTTGGGCCACAATGTACACGCATACATCTACAAACCGGAATCCATATCCCGAGCGTACTCTAAGCCTATAAAATAATTTAATATTTTAAAGTGAAATTATAATTATTTTTGTATTGTGGTGTTCAAAATTAGAATCTATCGATAATGTCGGTCTTGTAATATTTTTTGGTCTTGGTCGATCATGCGACAATGTATTAAGATCTCTTGCAATGTGTTAAGATGAAAAACATTCAAATCTGTCTATGGGGTTTATTTAGTATATTTGAGTAAAAAGTGATTTTATGTTTATAAAAATATATATAATAGAACCTGTTTACAATTCTCTATTGTACAGTTAATGTGAAAAATCATAAACGAAATAGCGGAAAGATGTTACAAGTGCACTTATTTTATTATAACTACATGATCATAGTTATTTCAGAAATCGATTACAAAACGGATTTATTTATGTAGCGACGTTTGTGTTACACCTTAATTGACAGCTAGTTTTACTGACTTACCCCTGAAACGGCGAGGGCCGCGCTTATGAACTTGTTTCTGGCTTTAGCTGAGTAGTAACCCTTGAAGGTGACGATGTACTCGTTCTTAACGATGTTCGTATCGAAGTGGAACTCTAGGTGAGAGGCGTCGTCGCTCGCGCCGCATGTCGCGTTGGATGCCAGCGACAATGCGAGCGCCTGTATGACCAGCAGCCACGTGATCAGCATCACGACTGCGGCAAGCGCCGGCGGAGAATACGCTCTCTCGCCATTACGGTCCCAAATCGTGAAATAAACAAAGCGAAATGTCACCGGCGCGGCATGTACTTTTTAAAATGGCAAACGAGTGCACGTCTGCTCGCCGTCAAGAAGCAAGCAAGATAAAGCCGAACAACGATTTTTAACTACACATACCTTCACATTGAAATGCTTAAAAATTCTAAATAAGTAAATATATTTGCTAACTGATTTTTTTCAAACATCATAACCGTCAAACACACCATGTATCTAAACAAATACTTTGGTTTGAATAAAAAATATTTTTTGTATAGACAGTCAAAACTCCTTTCAAAAACATTTATATAAATAAACAATGCTTTTATGTAAACGATGATTTAATTTAGAATAATAAAAATATGACATTAACATATTAATTTGATTTTGAGAATAGAAAGAAAACGTTGAAGTATTGTTTGTATAGCAAAAAAAACCGGCCTTGCATATTATTCATTACATAGTGCATGTTTAAATTGAGATTTGAGTTATTTTTCTTGAATTACGAGTTTAAACTACTTTGTGTGGGTAGTAAATATTGACTCAGCTGTTTAAATTGATACATATACTCAAATTGCATGCCGTTAAATAATGTGATATTGCTTTTCAAATTTCAAGGAACAAGGATAGACGAGTGGCTTAAGTCTCAGACTATTGAACTAAGAGACCTGGGTTCGAATCCCATACAAACCTTAATGTTTTTAAATTTCTATCATGTCTGGGAGATCAGAATTAGTAATTATTATACAAATATAATTCTGATCGATTATCACAGATTAAGTTTACCTAATTTTCCCAATCTCACTGATGAATATCGTGGTGATTAATTAAAATCGAGCTAGGTCGTACTTATCTGGTATTGAAACTTCTCTAATAATGAATTAATACAGCTTGACGGGTGATCCTAACAGTTCAAATTAGGACCATTACTGTTTATAATATACATTAATATCGTCGCTAAATATTACATTATATCAGACCCTCTCTCCATTAGGTAGCGACTGCATATATGGACGATCTTCTAAATAATTAGCATAATAATTTTTTTAAGGTGATAATATGTTTTTTATTGCAAATTCACAACATTTTTTTATTAACAGGTATACATACGACATTATATTAAATGTGAATGTTGTATATTTTATGTTTACATATTTGATTACGGTCACAACATATTATGCTTAGACCAAAAAGTTGGTTAAACTAGACATTTTGACAGTTGAACTTGGCTACACGATGTCTTTTCCGCATTATATTAAGATTGGTAACATTTCAATAATTACTTCTATTATTTTCAATTAATGATCGGCATAGCTATTTGACCTATAAAACTAAAACTATTCGGCCTATAAAATTGGTTGTTATGGTAAAGATTCGACTGGAAGACGCCATGTCGGGCACCTTTGGTGTTAAATCCCACCATGAAAGTGACCGATTGCGCATACAGATTTTTTAAAACATTTCTGGTGCATACTGTAGTTCAATGCCATACTTGTGTGTCCAGTACCAGCGAACACCATGGCAGTTATGGTGCTAATTATATCTATCATAATTGGTATGCTTTTTCATTATAGAACCAGGTGTTGAAAACGAAATTGAGACAGTGCATTCTGAAAACAAATTTAATATAACGAAGGTAAACAATATAACAACATATTTTAAATAGCAAATATTTAAACCATTGTTTTATTTTTTAGTATGAAACTGATAGCGTTGGTGAACATAATAATAAAGAACAAGATAGTGAAGAACGTAGTATAAAAGTAGACGACGTGTTTGAAGAAGGTTGGGTTAATATATGATTAATACTACTACATTTTATAGAGTTGGATATCAATAAAATGTTCAATAAAAAAAGTTGAATATCGGATTTTCAATAATTTATTTATAAATTATATTTTGTCTTCCATTATTTGATCTGTAATTTGTTTTAAAGGTAGCATTTAAATTTCAAGATTAGAATAGCTTAGTCCAGTGGTTTCCAAATTTTTAAAATTTGCGGCGCTCCTAGAGATCTTAGTCGTAGTATAAATTATTTGTATGATGATTTTAATATGGTATCTAAATGAATATGTGTATTTAAAATGCACACATACATTTTAATTGTCAGAAAAACATGTAAATATAAATTGACGAAGTGTGATGAATGAGCCTGCTTTTCACCACATATTTTCTCGAATCCCGGAATAACCACTTTATCCTAGGAATTATTTAAAAATAAATTTATTGCGATTTATTGTGTGTTGTATAAGAATGATAAAAATTCTTAGAAAAAAAAATTCATAATTATTTTTATTATTATAATTTAAAATAAAAAATATTATTAAAAGTTGCCTGTATTATTAAAAAAAAAAATGTATTTGTATGAAAGTATACAAAATGTTTTTTGTCAAATAAAAATATATACCTTATAATAGAGTATGGTGATTTTTGACATAATGCAACCATACATTCTGAACAATGGTATTGTGTCTTTTCTAAATTCTTTTCTAAACAAAGTGCATCAGTGTGTGCACTGAGCTCCATCAGTGCACACACTGTTGCACTTTGTCCAATCCAAATCATTTTCCGTTACAAACATGTCAAGAATCTCAAACAAGTCTTTGCGCTTCCAGTGATGCTTTCACAGAACAGAAGACACCATCCAGAAAAAACACACAACAGATTAGATGTGCACCATTGTTGCTGTCCGTGGCCTCATCTAGTTGCAGCCCAAAATCCTTAACGCTGCTTCTACTGTGTTCCACTCGATCGTGTTTTCTTTTTTCGCCTTGCTAAATACACATTCAATTTCGCATGAATCTCCAAGAGAATTGTATTATGAGACTTACATTGTACTGTGCCTCTAACAGCATTGGACGTAACATGGAACTTATTGTTAATAATCAGTTTCCGCCCTCTCTAATAGAAGGAATCTAATAAAATAATCTTTAATAGAAGGAATCATTTCTAGATCATGTGTTATAAACGAGAAGTTATTTGATATATGTGTTATTTCAGGAAAACACGATGTTAAAAATCTAATTAGTTATAATACTAATATGGATTTATTATACCGGCATTCTAATGATGTTAAAGAACTTTGTTCAAAAGAACAAGCTAGCAGTGAAGAACATAATATAGAAGAAGACATGTTTGAAGCAGGTTAGATATTATATTATATGTTTAGTAGTATTACATTAAATTATGTGCAAATTATCATTTAATATATTTTTTTAGAAACTCATGATGTTAAACAGGTACTTATTAAAAGTAAGCACAACATGGACTTTTCGCATGGGCGTTCTAATGATATTGGAAATCATAATACAGGAGGACAAAACCACGTTGATGAATATAATAAAGAAGTAGACATGTTTGAAGCAGGTTATATATCATATATTTTTAGTAATATACTATGTTATATTTGGATTAACATTTAATATATTATTACAGAAACGCATGACGTTAAAGACATACTTATTAAAAACAATATTAACACGGATATTTCATTTTACCAGCATTCCAATCATGTAGAAGAACATAATACAAAAAAACAAGATAGCGCTGAAGAATGTGTAGATAATGATTGTAATAATTTGGAATTCACTAACAATCAAGTTCTCAAGACCAAAGATTTTGGTTGCAGCATTTGTGGAAAACTATTAAAAAATAATTCCGATCTTAAACGGCATATGTATGTACATAGTGATAATTCTGATTTTGAATGTGTTGAATGCGGAAAATCATTGAAGACTAAAGACACTCTTTTGCGCCATATGAAAATTCATAGTGATATTTATGATTTAAAATGTAACATTTGTGGAAAAGCATTTAAAAACAAAAGTGACCTAGCACGACATATGAAAATTCATAGTGATATATGTGAATTTAAATGTAACAAGTGTGAAAAAAAATTTAAAACCAAGTCTAATCTTACACGACATATGTATATACATAGTGATCATTTTGATTTTGAATGCGTTCAATGTAAAAAAACATTCAAGACTAAATATTTTCTTTCAAGACATTTGAAAATTCATGATGATTCTTATAACTTTGAATGCGACTATTGTGGTAAAATATTCAAAGTTAAGGATTACCTTAGATTGCATATGCCAAGTCATAATAATATTTATGATTTTAAATGCAGCAAATGTGGAAAATTGTTTAAATATAAGTCTATTTTGACACAGCATATGTTTGTTCATAGAGATAATTATGATTTTAATTGTACTATATGTGAAAAATCATTCAAGTCGAAAAGTGCACTTTCATGCCATATGCAGAGTCATAATAAAAATAATGGTTTGGACTGTAGCAATTGTGGAAAAGCATTTAAGACCCAAGGCGACCTTACACGTCATTTAAAAATTCATAGTGAAATTTGTGATTTTGAATGTAGCAAATGTGGAAAAATGTTCAATAATAGATCTAATCTTACACGACATATGTATAAACATAGTGATAATTTTGATTTTAATTGTGTCAAATGTGAAAAATCATTCAAAACTAAAGAAATTCTTTCACGTCATAAAAAGCTTCACAGTGATTCTTGTGACTTTAAATGTGCCATTTGTGGAAAATTGTTTAAGATTAAATATTACCTTATGCAACATATAAAAATACATAGAGATTTTTTTAAATTTGAATGTGATTATTGTGGTAAAACATTTAAACGTAAAGATTGCCTTAAAGTACATATGCAAATTCATGGTAATTCTTGTAATTTTGAATGTAATTATTGCAGCAAAACATTCAAACGTAAGGATTGCCTTACTGTGCATATGCAAGTTCATAGCGATTGTTATAATTTTAAATGTAGTGAATGTTCTAAATCATTTAAAAGAAAGTTCGACTACTTAAGACATATTTATATTGTACATCATAAATAGAGACTCCAATCTGAATATTCAAATACGGAATATATTTACCCGTTTTTAACTATTTGTTATTCGAATATTTGTACAATTATTCGTTCATATTTGTAGTTAAATATTTGAAATTTTTAATTTCTAAAAACAGTTGTGTATTGTAAATAAACATATTTTTTGTAGTCATTTTTACAATATCACATGTAGTCATTTTTTTCTTCGATATATCGTTGCATTATCTAAAGCTTATTTATGTTATTTTTTATTTTATGATTTTTTATCATGTTATTTATAACAGCAATTGCCATAGCAACTAATAGCCAACAACAAAATAATTAAGAAAAAATAATAATTGTGAAATTCCAGAAATAGTTCATATTTACGAGTTAATATTGTGTAGTTGTGAATTATGTATATCAATGGCTGGTATTGATTTTTTTATTATCTATTTTAAATCAATACTGATAATGTTTAATTCTGTCTAAAGTAATGTTTCAACAGTAATATTTTTTTGAGCACACCACTTTCGGCAGCAGGTATAATTAAAATTAAACTTGGTACTGATTTAAAGTTTGAAACATTTAATATCCTACGATTTTCATAATTTGAAATAAAGTCTTGAAACTTTTTAATGATTTTTTTGTAACATATAATTATGTGTACAAATATATTTGAATAGTTAAAAATAATAAATATTTGAAAACTAACATTAAGCTTAAAATTAACTTTCAACTATATTGTTCAATGCTAACTCAAATATGTTGTATTTGTTTTGTAATGAAATTTTTGTCAAATGTGTTTTATTAGGATCCAAAAAGTATTAATACTTTAAATTTAAATATTTTTTTGTAAATAAGTTAATTACACGTTTGAATAAAATAATATATGTTTATTTATATGACGTCAAGTGAAAGAATATATATCAATATTCTGGTATAAAATATAAAATATAAATGCTTTTATGCAAATTTACATTATAACTTTTATTATTATACATACTATAAAATAAAACATAAATTATAAATAAAGTGATTTTTCTTGATATGATATATATGGAAACATGGGTTCACATCAGTGGTATGTGCCGCCCAGGGCGATCTTTAAAATTGCCGCCCCCCCCCCATACACTTTTGCAGGGTCATAAAATCAGCATTTCTTAAAATAATAAATTGGTTATTATTAAGCTCTTGCTATTCGTGGATTTATATATGTTTTAGTGCATTCAGGGTTAAGAATTACACTAGACGATCCAGACTAGAATATGCCACCCCCAAGCAAGTGCCGCCCGCCCCCTCCGCACCCCATAGCTACGCCACTGGTTCACATTCAACTCCAGATGATCTACAATATAGCATAGATTCTCAAACATAATTGAGTCATTGTCCACTCTTCAACGGTAAAATTTTTCATCGCCCACTTTTGGAAAACTGTATTTCTATTTCAATTAATAATAATAATTATTATTATTATATAATTAATTGTAAATGTAACAATGCCCATATGTATATTTTCAATTTCACCAAAATATTAATATAGCTTGTGCAATTTTAGAATTTTAAATAGCAAAAATTGAATATAAAAACTTTGTATTTAATTTATAAAATTATTAAATAAAATAAAACCAAAAATGCACAGGCTTGCACAAGAGTTTTTATATAAATTGTTACCAGTTCCCAACATTTGAAAGAACAAATAATTTGGAAAAAATAAGTATTAAGCAACAGTGGCGTAGCTTTGGGGGGGCGGAGGGGGCGGGCCGCCCCGGGCGGCACTTGCTTGGGGGTGGCATATTCGCGATGGAATCGTCTAGTGTGGTTCTTAACCCTGAATAAACTAAAATTTATGTAAATCTACGAATACCAAGAGCTTAACAATAAGCAATTTAATATTTTAAAAAATTCTGATTTTATGACTCTGCAAAAAATGTATAGGGGGGGGGGTGGCAATTTTAAGGATTGCCCTGGGCGGCACATACCCTAGCTACGCCACTGTTAAGCAATCAAAAATCACTCTCGCGATAATCCAAAATCAAGATCTAACGACACGATTTTTGAGGCTGGTATGAGATCTTCATCTGTTCTATTATTATCTTGATTTATATTCTGAGAATGTTCATTTCTAGTCCGAAGTTGTATTATTAACTTGTAATATGGAGCTAGAGATATTTGAAATTGTTTTTTAAATCCTGTAGCATTCGTTTGAAGGAGCAAAATTTATAAAATAATTTTCCAGCTCTTCTGCTAAGTGTAGTTTTTAATTTTTAGTTTTTTAATTTTTATTCACTTAAGCTATTTAAAATCCAGAAGCAGATTCTACATGCCCATTCAGGCATCTTCCTCCAATATAATAATTTAATTTAATACATATTAAACATCTGATCAGCGTTTAATACGCTTTAAACATCTGATCAGCTGTTTACTCATCCTCTTCTACAGTTTTCCCCGATTCCGAAAATATTTTTGAGTTCTAAATCGGCTGATGCACGACGTCTTGAAACTTTGTATCGTGTAAAGAAAATATTTTTCTAAACCTTTCAATCCATCCACAACTAGCGACTCCTTCCAATTTTTTAAATGAACAAATATTTTTAGGTTTTTGAGTTTTTGTTTTATGAGTTGATACTTAAACGGTAGGCGCTTTCCACTGCAATCTTTAATCTATTTATATAAGCACTTTTCCATTCAAGCTATTATTTTACTATTTACGAGTGCAACTCTATTTTTATATTTTGTTGAATTGTAAGCATCGTCGCTTCCTGTACGTTACGTTATATTAAAATTAAAAAATATCTATATCTATTTTTCTCTAATAAAATATAGATATCTAATGTTCTAGTCTAAAATATATTTTTCATCTTCTAAAGAAATAACTTTCTTTTTAAATTTGCTTTTATTTCCGTTATTAAGCATGCTCTATAAGTAAAAAATAAAATAAATAATAATACCAGTGAAAAAATTAGGTGTTATCATCACCTAATTTTTTTATATAAAAAGTTGATAATCCCTGCCGTATCACTCAGAGGTCGGGAACCAAGGCCATATCTGACGGCAATTAGAGACGAACATACAGATTAGGATACATAATACGCGAATGAACGCGGGACAATGTACTGAGTAAGAGACCAATGTACTGATCGAAGGCCATACCGCACCAAATCATTCTTAGTAAGCGAGAGTGACGTATTTCAAGCTCTCGAATAGTGGGAGCGTGTTGTTGGGGATGGATCGCAGATTTTCCCGAAAATAGTGCTAACAGGAAGGGTGTTCTTCGGGAGTCTACTGTATTAAAAATATACCAGTAAATAAACGATGCAACCAATTCTTAGTTTACATAGTTTTTAATATAAACTTTCGTACAAATATACATCATAATTAAAAAAAATAATTTTTTAATATAATAAAACATTTAAATTACAATTGATAAACTAATTAGATTTGTGGACTCGGTATTATAGAATATTTTAATATAATAGCTATATATTACGGTTATATACATATATGAGGACGATCTAAAATATATTACTTGAAATATATTGATTATGTTTATATTGTTTAAATTGAAAAGTATTTAATAAGTAAGTATTAGAAATAATAGTGCTACATTGAATTACAATATTACATAAAAATATAAATCTCTTAATTAAAAAAATAAAAATTAAGTTTTCATTAGCTATGTAAATATGTATATATTACATCCATAATAAAATGACACTCCGACTATAGCGCTAGAAATGTGTAAACTTTTTTTTGGAAAAAAATTAAAAATAGTTGAATGGTTCAAAATAGTATGCTAAGAATTCAGTTCAGGGATACACAACCAGGTTTAGCACTAAATTAGTACATAAATACATAAAATAGATAGCATAAAAATTTGTTTTACCATTTATTAATTATAGGAAAGTTACCCGCAATAAATATTGTTCAAGATTTGATTAAAACAAACACAGAAATATATAGCGCTGTACATAAAAATTAAGGTTATATAAAACGATGGTAATTACATTATATATAAAAAATATGAAAATTCTGAAAATTTCTATCCGATTTTTATTGATAATTTGATTGATCTCCCCCTCTCTCACCCCGCTACAGTACTCCCCTCCAGTGAACTAGCCGTTTGCAGTTCACCATTAAGGCGAACCCAAGATGAAATCCTGCAGGTGGCCGGGTATTCGTAGAGTCCTGGTCAGTCTTGATGTCGTGGGGGACGGGCTGCGTGGCGTTGCTTGCTCATCCTCGGTTTCCGGGGGTAAAAGGTAGTTCTCCGGCTGCAGCGGTGTCAGTGAAGTCTCGTTCGATGGGGAAAAGTAGTGTCCTACGTAGCCTTCCTGTGTGTTCAGATTGGGTGAATGCGGGCTTGACGCGATCTATTGCCACTGCAACACTTTTATCCCTGACCTTTAGCATCAAGACCCTTTCCATACGGGAAAGAACTTCGTAAGGTCCGCCATAAGTTGGGCTTAATGGAGCTGCAGCTGCATCACGTCGGGGTCACCAGTTTTTTTTTTTTTTTTTTTTTTTCCGGAGGGGAGAAACCTTCAAAAGGCACCTCCGGCGTATTTTTCAGCCTTTGGTAGTGTGGGATTTTTACCCACTAAAACTCCCCCCCTCTGCACCCGCCACCTTCCAGGTATATTGCTTTTACGCATTAACTTCTGGAAGGCGACTGTTCTGAAGCCTTTTTTTTTTTTTTTTTTTTTTTTGTGCTCCTATCTTTCAAGATTTAGGCTTTTGTTTCATTATTCAATGAGCCTTTGTTTTTCGGTGGGGATAGCTCTTCGGCTTCTCTCATCTTCCTCTTTGGCGGTCATAACGCACGATATAAAGTATTGATAAGCTGACCACGTCTTTTTGTCACTCAGCATGGAAGGGACCATGTTCTCTGGCGATATTTGTGTACCTATTGCTTCTTCCAGATCACGCCTCTTCTCGTTCCATGCTGAACAGCTAAAGATCGTGTGGGCAGCGTCGTCGATTTCAGTCGCGTCGCAATGGTGACACTCTGGTGTTGCTTCCATACCTTCGGGGGCGCCAGGTTCCTGCGCCTCGTGAAAAAGACGGCCTCCGTTTTGTGGACGGCAAGTTGTAGTCCCGCGCCGTCCATCCATCTTTTTACGTTTCGGAGAGCTTCCTCCCCTGCTAGGCGCATGTACTTCTATTTTGTAGTTTTCGGCGTGTCTGGTTGACGATTTGTGGTAGGACGTTTGTACAGCGAACTGTACAAAGTGGCCCTTGCGAAATCTTCCAGAAAGTTTTTGACACGTTTTGACGGTGATCCTTCGATAGTCGTCGATGTTAATTCTCGAGCGCGTGTCCTGAAGATGGTTGCTCAGACAGGAGGCAAGGTGTAGAATCAAATCAAGTCAAAGGCACTTGTGGTCTTAAAAGTTGATCATATACTTCTGGTGTTCCATGGGTTCCTTCCTGATCTTCTTGCATATGTGTCTGAAAAAATTGCTATGTTTACTACTGGTTATTTTATTAATTTTGGATTAAGTTAGGGTTGATTTCGAGTACCATATTTTATTAAGAAATTTTCATATTAATGTATTCGTCCGAGTCATCTTAGTGTTTGTTGCCAACGCCTGTGGATATGGTTTTTGGTGCTGATGGGTTGTTGAGTGTTTCTAGGACGCACATCTTGTTTGTCGCACATCTGGTGGCTGCACAGAATCGGAAATGGCAGTTGCCAGTGAAAAAGTCATAGACGTTGCTGACATTGGCAAGAGCAAACTTAAAGCTTTCGTATGCAGTGCTGTAATCGTAAAATTCGCAGAGGGTATACGGTAAGGTATTTTTTGTACAATATCGTATACCCAATATTTATATCTAAGTACATCTACTAGTATATTACAATGTTGAATACTTACACCAAAAGCCAAAAGAGGCGCATACAACATGTTTAACAAATTATTTAAAAAAATGCACATTATTATTGGTTTAATGGTGGAATATTTTAATTTAACGAAAATATGCTTATTTTAGGAATATAGCAGAGGGTATACTAGGCCTCGGAAACCTTTTTTGGCAGCGGGTCAAAATAATTAAAGTGTGACTAATCAAACGGGTCACTTGGTGACCCGCGGGTCATAGGTTGCCGAGCCCTGGGGTATACGGTGTATACCCTCTACTGCAGCCCTGTTTGTATGACAACAACAACTAAATGAACTCGACAGCAAAAAAATATCAAGTGCTATAAAATAAGAATTTCATAATGTTAAACAACATAATATGTACATAAATTAACAAAAACTTTATAAATAACACGAGAAATATTCGAATAACGCATAGTATAAAAAGGGAATATATATTCAGTATTCGAATAATAGGATAAGAGTCTACAAATTATCTTATTGTTTCAAAATATTCAAATTATTCACAATAACCTGTAATGTTAAAATTGTTTTTTCAGTTTTTATTTACTTTTTCATTAAAGTAATGCTCTATTGTTATTAAAATAATTCGAATATTGAATATATAAAAAAAAAACATATATGTCATATATTAACTGCTTCAAATTTTTTGCTGTATACATATTTTTTATTATCTCCAGACAATGAAATACCTATCCAAATTATAAATCAAAAAGTAAAGATTATAAATTAAATCATACAAACTGTCAACAAAATCCAAATTTTGCTGAATAAGGCGAAGATAAAGATCATGTTAAAAAATAAGGTTCTAAATCATATGGACAATTATTAAATTGTAAATTAACTTAATATTACCAAAACAAAACTAACATTATAAAGCGTTACTGATATTATCCATAAAAGTGGAAATACTTAACACGTATTTAAATAACGTTAACCCAATGGAATAGCTAGAAAAGTGCACATTCTCAAAGAAAAAAATATTGTGTGTTTTTGACCGTTAAAATGCAGTGCTAACAATACAAGTGACATGTCATTGGTATTATAATAATAAAATATATTTTACAATGTGATTTCGTTCGTATGTATGCTAATTTAACTTACATAGATGCAAACAATCATAGTACATGTATCTAATATTTAAAAATCGCAATGCAATGCTACCAATGAATACGGCATGTCAATAGTGTAATATTGACAAAGGCGATATTAGACTGGGATCTCGTTCAAATACATTATTGTCCACTTGTTGACCAACTGCAAAAATAATTATCAAATTGATTTAAATCCATACAATATTATTATATATGTATGCTTATTTCACTTACACAGGTGCATCCTACAGTAACTTTAATAAAGAGCAAAATAGGGGTCGCAATGTAATGGTAACAATTAATTCGACATATTATTAGTGAATCGCAGTGTACGTCACGCTATCAACTTTTTTCCAATTATCACTTACGCTTTACTCCCACATTCAAATTGTAAGAGTTAACAACCAATAACTATATAATAACATAACAATTATTAAAGCGAAGGTAAAAAAAAAACAACACACAATCGTATTTTCATGCGACGTAAACGAATTAATTATTATGACTGGGCTCTAGCACGCACGAATGTAGGTGGGTAAAATTGGATAATGTGACGTTCACTGGACGGTATCGCAATGCAACGCATAAGATGCATAAGGAATGTTATTGAAATAATAATGACACTGGCGATTGTGAAATGTGCTCTCGTTCGAAACATTGTGGTCGTCTTGTTGACAAACTGCAATAATAATCAACAAATTAGGGTAAATCAATACAATATTTTTATATATGTATGCTTAATTTACTTACATAGGTGCATTTGATCTTAGTTTTGGTGTCTAACATTTAAATGCTGAAGACTTCAGATTATGTTTCTGACGCCTAAGGTATAATAAAAATTATATTAAAGCATTTGCCTTATTAATAAATTTCGATCAAAACTACATTTTACCTCAACAAGTGTATAAAGATATAATGGTTTACAAATGTAAGATGCATGATCACCCAACAGTTTTTGTCTATTAACATAGAAGTAAAAATATTCTACACAGACGCAAATAAAGTGCAAAATATAAATCGCAATGTATTGCTAACAATTAATACGACATGTTATTAGTGAATCGCAGTGTACGCCACGCAATCCACTTTTAATCCAATAATATCATACGCATTACTCCCACATTCTAATAGTAAGATCACATACGCTTTACTCCCACATTCGAATAGTAAGAGTTGACAACCAATTACTGTATAATTACATATAGTTTATTTTGTGAGATATAGACCAAAATATTTATTTTACAATATATGTATTTAAAAATATGTATATGTTATATGTAAATTTTCAAATTTTTTTTTGTGTATGAACATTTATATCTATTATATGTATGTAATTGTATCACTATTTAACAAAAATTATCTATCAATTTAAAAATGTTTCTAAAAAGTATATCATACTTCTAAAAGTGTTTTCTGTTTCTTCTAAACTCTTCAAACTATGACAATATGCTGCAGTTTCCCGATAATAACAATTATTCAAGCGAAGGTAGGAAAAAAACAACACACAATCGTATTTTCGTGCGACGTAAACGAATTAATTATTATGACTGGGCTCTAGCACGCACGAATGTAGGTGGATAAAATTGGATAATGTGACGTTCACTGGACGGTATCGCAATGCAACGCATAAGATGCATAAGGAATGTTATTGAAATAATAATGACACTGGCGATTGTGGAATGTGCTCTCGTTCGAAACATTGTGGTCGTCTTGTTGAGCAACTGCAATAATAATCAACAAATTAGGGTAAATCAATACAATATTTTTATATATGTATGCTTAATTTACTTACATAGGTGCATTTGATCTTAGTTTTGGTGTCTAACATTTAAATGCTGAAGACTTCAGATTATGTTTCTGACGCCTAAGGTATAATAAAAATTATATTAAAGCATTTGCCTTATTAATAAATTTCGATCAAAACTACATTTTACCTCAACAAGTGTATAAAGATATAATGGTTTACAAATGTAAGATGCATGATCACCCAACAGTTTTTGTCTATTAACATAGAAGTAAAAATATTCTACACAGACGCAAATAAAGTGCAAAATATAAATCGCAATGTATTGCTAACAATTAATACGACATGTTATTAGTGAATCGCAGTGTACGCCACGCAATCCACTTTTAATCCAATAATATCATACGCATTACTCCCACATTCTAATAGTAAGATCACATACGCTTTACTCCCACATTCGAATAGTAAGAGTTGACAACCAATTACTGTATAATTACATATAGTTTATTTTGTGAGATATAGACCAAAATATTTATTTTACAATATATGTATTTAAAAATATGTATATGTTATATGTAAATTTTCAAATTTTTTTTTGTGTATGAACATTTATATCTATTATATGTATGTAATTGTATCACTATTTAACAAAAATTATCTATCAATTTAAAAATGTTTCTAAAAAGTATATCATACTTCTAAAAGTGTTTTCTGTTTCTTCTAAACTCTTCAAACTATGACAATATGCTGCAGTTTCCCGATAATAACAATTATTTAAGCGAAGGTAGGAAAAAAACAACACACAATCGTATTTTCGTGCGACGTAAACGAATTAATTATTATGACTGGGCTCTAGCACGCACGAATGTAGGTGGATAAAATTGGATAATGTGACGTTCACTGGACGGTATCGCAATGCAACGCATAAGATGCATAAGGAATGTTATTGAAATAATAATGACACTGGCGATTGTGGAATGTGCTCTCGTTCGAAACATTGTGGTCGTCTTGTTGAGCAACTGCAATAATAATCAACAAATTAGGGTAAATCAATACAATATTTTTATATATGTATGCTTAATTTACTTACATAGGTGCATTTGATCTTAGTTTTGGTGTCTAACATTTAAATGCTGAAGACTTCAGATTATGTTTCTAACGCCTAAGGTATAATAAAAATTATATTAAAGCATTTGCCTTATTAATAAATTTCGATCAAAACTACATTTTACCTCAACAAGTGTATAAAGATATAATGGTTTACAAATGTAAGATGCATGATCACCCAACAGTTTTTGTCTATTAACATAGTAGTAAAAATATTTTACACAGACGCAAATAAAGTGCAAAATGTAGATCGCAATGTAATGCTAACAATTAATACGACATGTTATTAGTGAATCGCAGTGAATCGCAGTGTACGCCACGCAATCCACTTTTATTCCAATAATCACATTCGCTTTACTTCCACATTCGAATAGTAAGAGTTGACAACCAATTACTGTATAATTACATATATTTTATTATGTTAGAAGTAGACCAAAATATTAATTTTACAATATATGTATTAAAAAATATGTATATGTTAAATGTAAATTTTCAAATTTTTTTTCTGTGTATGTACATTTATAGCTATTATATGTATGTAATTTTATCACTATATAACAAAAATATTCTATCAATTTAAAAATGTTTCTAAAAAGTATATCATACTTCTAAAAGTGTTTTCTGTTTCTTCTAAACTCTTCAAACTATGACAATATGCTGCAGTTTCCCGATAATAACAATTATTCAAGCGAAGGTAGGAAAAAACAACACACAATCGTATTTTCGTGCGACGTAAACGAATTAATTATTATGTCTGAGCTCTAGCACGCACGAATGTAGGTGGATAAAATTGGATAATGTGACGTTCACTGGACGGTATCGCAATGCAACGCATAAGATGCATAAGGAATGTTATTGAAATAATAATGACACTGGCGATTGTGGAATGTGCTCTCGTTCGAAACATTGTGGTCGTCTTGTTGAGCAACTGCAATAATAATCAACAAATTAGGGTAAATCAATACAATATTTTTATATATGTATGCTTAATTTACTTACATAGGTGCATTTGATCTTAGTTTTGGTGTCTAACATTTAAATGCTGAAGACTTCAGATTATGTTTCTAACGCCTAAGGTATAATAAAAATTATATTAAAGCATTTGCCTTATTAATAAATTTCGATCAAAACTACATTTTACCTCAACAAGTGTATAAAGATATAATGGTTTACAAATGTAAGATGCATGATCACCCAACAGTTTTTGTCTATTAACATAGTAGTAAAAATATTTTACACAGACGCAAATAAAGTGCAAAATGTAGATCGCAATGTAATGCTAACAATTAATACGACATGTTATTAGTGAATCGCAGTGAATCGCAGTGTACGCCACGCAATCCACTTTTATTCCAATAATCACATTCGCTTTACTTCCACATTCGAATAGTAAGAGTTGACAACCAATTACTGTATAAAAACATATATTTTATTATGTTAGAAATAGACCAAAATATTAATTTTACAATATATGTATTAAAAAATATGTATATGTTAAATGTAAATTTTCAAATTTTTTTTCTGTGTATGTACATTTATAGCTATTATATGTATGTAATTTTATCACTATATAACAAAAATATTCTATCAATTTAAAAATGTTTCTAAAAATATATCATATTTCCAAAAGTGTTTTTGGTATCTTCTAAACTCTCCAAACTATGCCAATACGCTGCAGTTTCCCGTTAATAACAATTATTGAAGCAAAGGAAAAAAAAACAACACACAATCGTATTTTCGTGCGACGTAAACCAATTAATTATTATGACTGGGCTCTAGCACGCACGAATGTAAGTGGGTAAAATTGGATAATATGACGTTCACTGGACGGTATCGCAATGCAACGCATAAGATGCATAAAAATTGTTATTGTATTAATAATGACACTGGCGATTCTGGAATGTGCTCTCGTTCGAAACATTATGGTCGTCTTGTTGACCAACTGCAATAATAATCAACAAATTAGGTTAAATCAATACAATATTTTTATATATGTATGCTTAATTTACTTACATAGGTGCATTTGATCTTAGTTTTGGTGTCTAACATTTAAATGCTGAAGACTTCAGATTATGTTTCTGACGCCTAAGGTATAATAAAAATTATATTAAAGCATTTGCCTTATTAATAAATTTCGATCAAAACTACATTTTACCTCAACAATTGTATAAAGATATAATGGTTTACAAATGTAAGATGCATGATCACCCAACAGTTTTTGTCTATTAACATAGTAGTAAAAATATTTTACACAGACGCAAATATAGTGCAAAATGTAGATCGCAATGTAATGCTAACAATTAATACGACATGTTATTAGTGAATCGCAGTGAATCGCAGTGTACGCCACGCAATCCACTTTTATTCCAATAATCACATTCGCTTTACTTCCACATTCGAATAGTAAGAGTTGACAACCAATTACTGTATAATTACATATATTTTATTATGTTAGAAGTAGACCAAAATATTAATTTTACAATATATGTATTAAAAAATATGTATATGTTAAATGTAAATTTTCAAATTTTTTTTCTGTGTATGTACATTTATAGCTATTATATGTATGTAATTTTATCACTATATAACAAAAATATTCTATCAATTTAAAAATGTTTCTAAAAATATATCATATTTCCAAAAGTGTTTTTGGTATCTTCTAAACTCTCCAAACTATGCCAATACGCTGCAGTTTCCTGTTAATAACAATTATTGAAGCAAAGGAAAAAAAAAAACAACACACAATCGTATTTTCGTGCGACGTAAACGAATTAATTATTATGACTGGGCTCTAGCACGCACGAATGTAAGTGGGTAAAATTGGATAATATGACGTTCACTGGACGGTATCGCAATGCAACGCATAAGATGCATAAGAAATGTTATTGTATTAATAATGCCACTGGCGATTCTGGAATGTGCTCTCGTTCGAAACATTATGGTCGTCTTGTTGACCAACTGCAATAATAAACAACAAATTAGGTTAAATCAATACAATATTTTTATATATGTATGCTTAATTTACTTACATAGGTGCATTTGATCTTATTTTTGGTGTCTAACATTTAAATGCTGAAGACTTCAGATTATGTTTCTGACGCCTAAGGTATAATAAAAATTATATTAAAGCATTTGCCATAAAAATACATGTAGATCAAAATTACATTTTACCTCAATAATTTTATTAAGATATAACGGGTTTCAAATGGAAGATGCATGATCACCCAACAGTTTTTGTCTATTAACATAGAAGTAAAAATATTCTACACAGACGCAAATAAAGTGCAAAATATAAATCGCAATGTAATGCTAACAATTAATACGACATGTTACTAGTAAATCGCAGTGTACGCCACGCTATCCACTTTTAATCCAATAATCACATTCGCTTTACTCCCACATTCGAATAGTAAGAGTTAAAAACTAATTACTGTATAAAAGTTTATATTTTATTTTGTGCGAAATAGACTGAAATAATAAATTTACATTATATGTATTTAAAAATATGTATATGTTTAATGTAAATTTAAAATTTTTTTTTTGTGTAAGTACATTTTTATCTATTATATGTATGTAATTGTATAACTATATAACAAAAATATTCTATCAATTTAAAAATGTTTCTAAAAATATATCATACATCTAAAAGTGTTTTTGGTATCTTATAAGCTCTCTAAATTATGGCAAAACGCTGCAGTTTCCCGTTAATAACAATTATTGAAGCAAAGGTAGAGATAAAACAACACACAAGAGTATTTTCGTGCGACGTAAACGAATTAATTAATATGACTGGGCTTTAGGACGCACGAATGTAAGTGGGTAAAATTGGATATTGTGACGTTCACCCGATGGTATCGCAATGCAACGCTTAAAATGCATAAGAAATGTCATTGAATTAATATTGACACCGGCGATTCTAGAATGTGCTCTCGTTCGAAACATTGTGGTCGTTTTGTTAAGCAACTGCAATAATAATCAACAAATTAGGTTAAATCAATACAATATTTTTTATATATGTATGCCTAATTTACTTACATAGGTGCATTGGATCTTAGTTTTGGTGTCTAACACTTGAATGCTCAAGACTTCAGAGTATGTTTCTGACGCCTAAGGTATAATAAAAATTATATTAAAGCATTTGCCATATAATTAAATTTCGATCAAAACTACATTTTACCTCAACAATTGTATAATGACATAATGGTTTTCAAATGGAAGATGCATGATCACCCAAGAGTTTTTGTCTATTACCATAGAAGTAAAAATATTCTACACAAACGCAAATAAAGTGCAAAATATAAATCGCATGGCAATGCTAACAATTAATACATGTTAACAATCAATACAGTGAATCGCAGTGTACGCCACGCAATCCACTTTTATTCCAATAATCACATTCGCTTTACTTCCACATTCGAATAGTAAGAGTTGACAACCAATTACTGTTAAAAAACATATATTTTATTATGCGAGAAATAGACCAAAATATTAATTTTACAATATATGTATTTAAAAATATGTATAAGTTAAATGTAAATTTTCAAATTTTTTTTGTGTATGTACATTTATATCTATTATATGTATGTAATTGTATCACTATTTAACAAAAATTATCTATCAATTATCTAGATGCATGATCACCTAACAGTTTTTGTCTATTAACATAGTAGTAAAAATATTTTACACAGACGCAAGTAAAGTGCAAATGTAAATCGCAATGTAATGCTAACAATTATACGACATGTTATTAGTGAATCGCAGTGAATCGCAGTGTACGCCACGCAATCCACTTTTATTCCAATAATCACATTCGCTTTACTTCCACATTCGAATAGTAAGAGTTGACAACCAATTATTGTATAAAAACATATATTTTATTATGCGAGAAATAGACCAAAATATTAATTTTACAATATATGTATTTAAAAATATGTATAAGTTAAATGTAAATTTTCAAATTTTTTTTTGTGTATGTACATTTATATCTATTATATGTATGTAATTTTATCACTATATAACAATAATATTCTATCAATTTAAAAATGTTTCTAAAAATATATCATACATCTAAAAGTGTTTTTGGTATTTTCTAAACTCTACAATTTATGCCAATACGCTGCAGTTTCCCGTTAATAACAATTATTGAAGCAAAGGTAGAAAAAAAAAACAACACACAATCGTATTTTCGTGAGACGTAAACGAATTACTTATTATGACTGGGCTTTAGGACGCACGAATGTAAGTGGGTAAAATTGGATAATGTGACGTTCACTGGACGGTATCGCAATGCTACGCTTAAAATGCATTAGAAATATCAGTAAATCAATATTGACACTGGCGATTCTAGAATGTGCTCTCGTTCGAAACATTGCGGTCGTCTTGTTGACCAACTGCAATATTATTCAACAAATTAGGTTAAATCAAAACAATATTTTTATATATGTATGCTTATTTCACTTACATAGGTGCATTTGATTTTAGTTTTGGTGTCTAACACTTGAATGCTGAAGACTTCAGATTATGTTTCTAACGCCTAAGGTATAATAAAAATTATATTAAAGCATTTGCCTTATTAATGAATTTCGATCAAAACTACATTTTACCTCAACAAGTCTATAAAGATATAATGGTTTTCGAATGTAAGATGCATGATCACCCAAAAGTTTTTGTCTATTAACATAGTAGTAAAAATATTTTACACAGACGCAAATAAAGTGCAAAATGTAAATCGCAATGTAATGCTAACAATTATACGACATGTTATTAGTGAATCGCAGTGAATCGCAGTGTACGCCACGCAATCCACTTTTATTCCAATAATCACATTCGCTTTACTTCCACATTCGAATAGTAAGAGTTGACAACCAATTACTGTATAAAAACATATATTTTATTATGTTAGAAATAGACCAAAATATTAATTTTACAATATATGTATTAAAAAATATGTATATGTTAAATAAAAATTTTCAATTTTTTTTTCTGTGTATGTACATTTATATCTATTATATGTATGTAATTTTATCACTATATAACAAAAATATTTTATCAATTTAAAAATGTTTCTAAAAATATATCATACTTCCAAAAGTGTTTTTGGTATCTTCGAAACTCTCCAAACTATGCCAATACGCTGCAGTTTCCCGTTAATAACAATTATTGAAGCAAAGGTAGAAAAAAAACAACACACAATCGTATTTTCGTGCTACGTAAACGAATTAATTATTATGACTGGGCTCTAGGACGTACGAATGTCAGTGGGTAAAATTGGATAATGTGACGTTCACTGGACGGTATCGCAATGCAACGCTTAAACTGCATAATGAATGACATTAAATCAATATTGACACTGGCGATTCTGGAATGTGCTCTCGTTCGAAACATTGTGGTCGTCTTGTTGACCAACTGCAATAATAATCAACAAATTAGGGTAAATCAATACAATATATTTATATATGTATGCTTATTTCACTTACATAGGTGCATCCGATCTTTGTTTTGGTGTCTAACATTTGAATGCTGAAGACTTCAGATTATGTTTCTGACGCCTAAAGTATAATAAATATTAAATTAAAGCATTTGCAATATTAATAAATTTTGATCAAAACCTAATTTTACCTCAACAATTGTATAAAGACATAATGGTTTCAAATGGAAGATGCATGATCACCCAACAGTTTTTATCTATTAACATAGAAGTAAAAATATTCTACACAGTCGCAAATAAAGTGCAAAATATGAATCGCAATTTAATGCTAACAATTAATACGACATGTTATTAGTAAATCGCAGTGTACGCCACGCTATCCACTTTTATTCCAATAATCACATTCGCTTTACACCCACATTCGAATAGTAAGAGTTGACAACCAATTACTGTATAAAAACATATATTTTATTTTGTGCGAAATATACCGGAATAATAATTTTACATAATATGTATTTAAAAATATGTATATGTTATATGTAAATTTTTAATTTTTTTTGTGTGTGTACATTTATATCTATTATATGTATGTAACTGTATCACTATATAACAAAAATATTTTATCAATTTAAAAATGTTTCTAAAAAGTATATCATACATCTAAAAGTGTTTTTGGTTTTTTCTAAGCTCTCCAAACTATGGCAAAACGCTGCAGTTATCCGGTAATAACAATTATTGAAGCAAAGGTAGAAAAAAATAACACACAAGAGTATTTTCGTGCGACACGAATGTAAGTGGGTAAAATTGTATAATATGACGTTCACTGGACGGTATCGCAACGCAACGCATAAGATGCATAAGGAATGTTATTGTATTAATAATGACACTGGCGATTCTGGAATGTGCTCTCGTTCGAAACATTGTGGTCGTCTTGTTAAGCAACTGCAATAATAATCAACAAATTAGGGTAAATCAATACAATATATATATATATATATATATATATATATATATATATATATATATATATATATATATATATATATATATATATATATATATATATATGTATGCTTATTTCACTTACATAGGTGCATCCGATCTTTGTTTTGGTGTCTAACATTTGAATGCTGAAGACTTCAGATTATGTTTCTGACGCCTAAGGTATAATAAAAATTATATTAAAGCATTTGCCATATTAATAAATTTCGCTCAAAACTATATTTTACCTCAACCATTGTATAAAGACATAATGGTTTTCAAATGGAAGATGCATGATCACCCAACAGTTTTTGTCTATTAACATAGAAGTAAAAATATTCTACACAGACGCAAATAAAGTGCAAAATATAAATCGCAATGTAATGCAAACAATTAATACGACATGTTATTAGTGAATCGCATTGTACGCCACGCAATCCAATTTTAATCCAATAATCACGTTAGCTTTACACCACATTCGAATAGTGAGAGTTGACAACCAATAACTGTATAAAAACATATATTTTATTTTGTGCGAAATAGACTAAAATATTAATTTTACATTATATGTATTTAAAAATATGTATATGTTAAATGTAAATTAAAATTTTTTTTTTTTTTTGTGTATGTTCATTTGTATAATATATGTATGCAACTGTATCACTATATAACAAAAATATTCAATCAATTTAAAAATGTTTCTAAAAATACATCATACATCTAAAAGTGTTTTTGGTTTCTTCTAAGCTCTCCAAACTATGGCAAAACGCTGCAGTTTCCCGTTAATAACAATTATTGAAGCAAAGGTAGAAAAAAAATTACACACAAGAGTATTTTCGTGCGACGTAAACGAATTAATTATTATCACTGGGCTCTAGGACGCACGAATGTAAGTGGGTAAAATTGGATAATGTGACGTTCACTGGACGGTATCGCAATGCAACGCTTAAAATGCATAAGGAATGTCATTGAATCAATATTGACACTGGCGATTTTAGAATCTGCTCTCAATCGAAACATTGTGGTCGTCATGTTGACCAACTGCAATAATAATCAACAAATTAGGTTAAATATATACAATATTTTTATATATGTATGCTTAATTTACTTACATAGGTGCATTTGATCTTAGTATTGGTGTCTAACATTTAAATGCTGAAGACTTCAGATTATGTTTCTGACGCCTAAGGTATAATAAAAATTATATTAAAGTGTATGAAGATATAATGGTTTTCAAATGGAAGATGCATGATCACCAACCAATTTTTGTCTTTTAACATGGAAGTAAAAATAATTCACACAGACGCAAATAAAGTGCAAAATATAAATCGCAATGTAATGCTAACAATTATAAAGACATGTTATTAGTGAATCGCAGTGTACGTCACGCTATCCACTTTTAAACCAATAATTACACACGCTTTACTACCACTTTTGAATAGTAAGAGTTGACAACCAATTACTGTATAATTACATATATTTTATTATGTGCGAAATAGACCGAAATAATAATTTTACAATATATGTATTTTAAAAAATGTATATGTTATATGTACATTTTATATAATTTTTTTATGTATGTACATTAATATCTATTATATGTATGTAATTGTATCACTATAAAACAAAAATATTTTATTAATTTAAAAATGTTTCTAAAAAAGATATCATACTTCTAAAAGTGTTTTCGGTTTCTTCTAAACTTTCCAAACTATGCCAATACGCTGCGGTTTCCCGATAATAACAAATATTGAAGCAAAGGTAGGGAAAAACATTACACACTCGTATTTATGTGCGACGTATACGAATTAATTATTATGACTGGGCTCTAGCACGCACGAATGTAAGTGGGTAAAATTGGATAGTGTGACTTTCACTGGACGTTATCGCAATGCAACGCTTAAGATGCATAAGGAATGTCATTGAATAAATAATGACACTGGCGATCCTGGTATGTGCTCTCGTTCAAAACATTGTGGTCATATTGTTGACTAACTGCAATAATAATCAACAATTTGGGTTAAATTAATACAATATTTTTTATATATGTATGCTTATTTGACTTACATAGGTGCATTGGATTTTAGTTTTGGTGTCTAACATTTGAATGCTGAAGACTTTAGATTAGATTTCTAACGCCTACGGTATAATAAAAAGTATATTAAAACATTTACAATAATTATAAATTCCGATCAAAACTTCATTTTACCTCAACAAGTGTATGAATATATAATAACTTTGAAATGGAAGATGTATGATCACCCAACAGGTCATGTCTATTAACATATAAGTAAAAATATTTTACACAGACGCGAATTAAGGGCAAAATAGAGGTCGCAATGTAATGCTAACAATTAATTCGACATGGTTATAGTAAATCGCAGTGTACGCCACGCTATCCACTTTTAATCCAATTTTCACAGTTGCTTTACTCCTACATTCGAATAGTAAGAGTTGACAACCAATTCTGTATAACTACATATATTTTATTTTGTGCTAAATAGACCGAAATATTAAGTTTACATTGTATGTATTTTAAAATATGTACAATATATGTTATATATAATTTATTTATACTTTTTTTTTATGTACGTACATTTATATTTATTATACGTATGTAATTGTATTGCCATATGACAAACATATTCTATCAATTTAGAAATGTTTCTAACTGCATTTTTTAAATAATATATCATACGTCTAAAAGTGTTTAAGGTTTTCTCTAAACTTTCTAAACTATGCCGATACGCTGTAGTTTCCCGATAATAACAATTATTGAAGCGAAGGTAGGAAAAAAACAACACACAATCGTATTTTCGTGCGACGTATACGGTTTTATTATTGTGACTGGGCTTTAGCACGCACGAATGTAATTGTGTAAAATTGGAATCTGTGACGTTTACTGGACGGAATCGCAATGCAACGCTTAAGATGCATAAAGAATGTCATTGAATCAATAATGACACTGGCGATCCTGGTATGTGCTTTCGTTCGAAACATTGTGGTCGTCTTGTTGACTAACTGCAATAATAATCAACTTATTGGGTTAAATCAATACAATAATTTTATATATATATATATATATATATATATATATATGTATGCCTATTTTACTTACATGGATTAATCTGATCTATGTATGGGTGTCTATGATTTGAATGCTGCGGACTTTTAATTATGTTGCTGACTCCTGAAGTATAATAAAAATATTTTATAAATAGTACAAAGGTTTGTTTTGAAAATACTATTATATATAATTACGTTATTTTAAAAATCGCCTGTAGCTCCTAATGAAAGTTTATGGATCGTGCTGGAAGGACAGAATATCATTTATTCACCTCACGTTCCGGTAGGGTCGGTCTTGGATGTACTTCTGATATGCTGGATTTTCCTCGTGGACTTCATGGTTGTCTGCGACAGGGTGAAGTTCCAGTAGTCGTCTTGGAAGTCTTTGCTGGTGTAGGTTGGGCATTGGTGAAGTTTCTTGCTCTTGTCTCGATAGCGAGAGTGATGTGATATTGTATGGAAACTCCAATTTTTTATATAGTGGATTTTTGTCAATATTATAGTGCAATATCGTTCTGCTTTTCGCGGTTTATGGTACTTATTCAGGTTTTATATTTATTTTACAATTTTAAGTTTTCTCACGACATTGTTTCTCTTGCGGTGTGTAAATTTTTTCCTTTCGCATTTCATTAGGAAATAATCTGTGACGTGGTAAACGTAAGATGTAATTTTTTTTATGTGGGATTTTAGGTTTGAGTCTAGTTTATTTACTTTTAATCCAAGCGAACGTAACATATTATTGCTATGTTCAAAGACTCCCCTAATTCTTGGTCGCGCTTGGTTAGTAGATATGTGCGTGGGCGAGTGGTCGATTAGATATTGGAGACTGTTTATCACTACGCCTTAAGAATATTTTAATTTTGACGACCTAAAATAGCGGTTATTAACTTTTTGTATCGCTGTTCCAGCAAGCTTCCCTATTTCTTGTTCGCGCTTGATCCGCGCGTCAGTGAGGTGTTGATTAGACATGCGAAAATGTTCTATTCTTCGCTTCCAGATAAAAATGTGATTGTCAATTGGTGGTCCCCACAGTACACCCCCTCTAGCAATTTAGAATTGTGAAATTAAATTAGGGAGCCAGACGTGAAATTTCTGTAGAATTTGTAGTCTGGTCTTAATGCGTAGCATATCGTCGCAAATGTGAAATTATGTATTTATTAGACGAAGAAAAAAAGCGCATGGAACAAGAGTTCCGCAGGTGTAGCGTCTTGTTGGCCCGATGAAATATGCATCATGTGTCTTGTGTGCATATAGGTGCATTTCTATGAACAAGACGCTCTCAAATTGGTGGCCCTGGTCTGTGGTGATTCTAAGAGGTACGCCAAATCTTGATATTCATCCGTTAAAAGGCTCTTTGGCTACTGTTTCGGCCGTGATATCTTCAATGGAACAAGATATCTGCAATGGAGTGAATCTGTCGATATGTCTCAGGATATATTTTTTCCACGTGACTGCGACAGAGACGACGATGTCAATGTGAATGTGAGGAGGCTCAACGTTTCCGATTGGAGTAGATGTGTGCAGTTTCCTTTTGACAATTGACATGCTGTGCCTTCTCTGGCCCATCGTTTGCAGTTAGAGGGTAAAGAGGGCAAGTAAAATTTGGCTGAGACTAACTTGGTAGTGGCGGTCTTGCGGGGTGTGAAAATCTATGACACGAATCGAAAGCCTTTTTTCTAAATTGGAGCGGCAGGTACGGTCGCTCTCTTCCAGTTGATGCATCGCACATAATAGTGAAGTCTGATCCGAAAAAAATTACGGGCTTTAAGGTTGATCGTGTTTTTATTTTTGGATCAGCTGCTAGTTGTCGGGCCAGTTCTTCATAGTCAATTCCTCTTGTTGCAGTTTCAACTCTGGATAAAGCGCCGGCTACCACACCATCACCCGCAACGTGACGAATGTAGGTAGTAAACTGTGCAATATAATCCGTGTGGCGAAATTGTCTCGTTTCTGACTAAACGCATATTGTTGAGGTTTATGGTCGGTGTAGATCGTAAATTGTCTTTCCTCTACCATATGGCAAAAGTGTTTCACTGCCCTGTATATGGCCAAAAGTTCTTGGTCGTAGATGCTGTATCGCATTTCTGTTGTTGAAAATTTCTTAGAAAATAGTGGGCCCTAGTCTTCCCCTACTTGTTGTGGTACTGCGCCGATGGTTTTGTCTGATTCGTTGGTAAAAAGTGCTAATGGTATCTTTCAATACGGCTGTAGGATTCAAATGCTTATTTAAGCTCATTATTCCAAGGGATTGGATCGTTCTTTTTCTTACAGCTTTTAAGTTGATCGGTTAGTAGTTGCTGACCTTTAGAAGCGTCAGCAATGAATCGGTGGTAGAAATTCAGCATGCCGAGAAAACGTATAAGTTTTTTCATCTGTTCCGGGCGACCTTCTCTGGTAGAAATTTGGTGTCACTTAGTCGGCTAAAGAGTTGCTGGAAATGCTCCTGTTATTGCTGATGGCCCTCAGATGCGACGAGAATGTTGCAATGTATATGAAGAAAAAATCTAGGCCCCTTAGTACTGAATCCACGAAGCGCTGAAAGGTCTGTGCTGCATTTCTAAGTCCAAATGACATAAACGGATATTCATATAACCCGAACTGTGTCGAGATAGTAATTTTTTAAATGTTCCCGTGAGCGACTGGAATTTTGATTAGCCAGTGCGTGAGCGAAGTCTTCGATATTCGGTACAGGATTGCTATCTGGTATTATTCTAGCACTAAGGTTCTTGTAGTCTCCGGTCTCCATTCTCCTGAAGTTTTCTTGGCGACCAAATGAAGAAATGACGACAAAGGTAGACTGTGTGCAAATGTAGTAACAAAAGTTTCGTTAGTTGTTGGTAGGTCTGCTGTGTATAGTAGGTACATTATCGGCCCAAGCACACTGTCTTGAAGGACCCCCGATCTTATTTTTGAATGAGCTAACACTTCGTCCTGGTATTTGATTCGAACATGTCTATCACTCAGATATGACTAAAGTATCACATACATGTTATAGGGGAATGCGTTTTTATTGTAGGTCCTATTGCCTTTGTCAAACCACCTCCTCCACCACCACCTCCACCACCACCACCTCCACCACCACCTCCACCACCACCTCCACCACCACCTCCACCACCACCACCACCACCACCACCACCACCTCTATCACCACCACTTCCACCACCACCAACTCCACCCTTTGTCAAACGTCTGGTTGATGTCTAGAAATGCAGCTGTACAGTACCGTTCATGGAAGTTTCTGTTCATCTCACCCGCCACTCGGTGTACTGTCTTTCTGAATAAAACCAAATTGTTGATAAGGAACTAACCTTTTTCTCTGTAAAATAGGTCTAATTCTTCGGAGCAACAGTGTTTCGAAAACTTTTGATAATATAGGTTGGAGACTTATTGGCCTATATGATTTTAGGTCTTGTGAATCCTTTGCCGGTTTTGGTATCATTATAACCTTCGCAGTCTTCCATTGAGCTGGATAGTATTAGTGTCTCAAAGAAGAGTTAAAGTAAACGTAATCATTTTAATAGCATTATCTGGAAGTTCCGTTAATATTTTCCCCTGTAATTAGATTATGTCCAAAAGTTTTTTTCCGGTTGAGATTGTTTTTAATAACATATTTACCCTCTCTCATTGTTATCTTCTTTACAGACACATCGAGTTGATACGGAGCGTCTAGAAAGGACAGTACCATCCTCTCTTCGTTAAAAACCTTTACTAAATGTTCAGCAAAAGCTGTAACTTTTTTTTATTGTTTCTTGTCCATTTTTCATTTTATAGTTTGTTTTATTGATTTTGTTGCCTTCCAAAGAGTTTAGTTTGTGGCTTCGTTTGCGTTAAAGTTTTTAAGATAATCCTGTATAGCTTGATTTTTTATGTCATTTAAAGTTTGTTTCAATTTTTTTGCGACTCGATTGAATTTGGTTTTAATAATTTTGTCTCTTGACAGCATCCACATTATTTTCAACTTCCTTTTTTCTGCATCTTATTCTTTTACAAACAATGGATTATTGCTTTTGGCGTTTTGCTCTTTACGTTGGGGGGTGGAAACACGAGCTGCGTTTTATATGGTGCCGGTGACACAAGAGGCAGCTTCATCTATTTCTTCTTCTGTATTTTAAGTATGATCCTCTCCTCTACTAGACATCTGAATTTGTCCCATATACGAAAATTGGGGGTGGGTTGGCTTCCTTTTTTCTCTTCTTTTTGTTCACCTTCTTCTCCGGCCAGGGCTCCATATCTACTCGATGTGTGGCTTAGCCAATAGTCCGTAATGGTTTTTTTCTTTTGATTTATTCCTTTACAAGACAGGTTCGCTTGGTTTTTCTAGATTCTTCCATTTTTCACTCTTCATTAGTTTTGGGATTCGGGCTAGGTCTTCACTATCAGTTTTACTGTCCGACATTTTCAATATTTATTATTATTATTTATCCACTGCCCACTGCAATATTATTGTCACCATCACAAATGTCATAGATTGAAAAGCCGTGTTTGACTGGCGCTGCGCGATTACACTTTTAATATGCACTTGTGATTATGTTTTAAGATACTTTTGGAATTGTTTATGTTGTTCTGTCTCCGTTTTACAAATCACTTATACGATTCGCACAACCGTTACGGTATAATGTTCGCGACCCAAAACTGACTTAAATATAATAAACCCAATGGAATGGAGTGAAAAGTGCAAGGTATCATGACAAAAGTGTGATTTTCAGTGTCTCAATGCAATGCTATCAATGAATAAGAAATGTTATTGGTGTTATAATAATAGAGGCTATTATATAATGTGTTCTCATTCGTAAACATTATTGACCAACTGCAATAATAAACAAACAGTTGGTTTAAATCAATACAATATTACTACATATGTATGCTAATTAAACTTACATAGATGCAACCGATTCTAGTACAGATATCTGAATTTAAATCCTGCGGTCTTCAAATAAAGTTTCTGACGCTTAAAGTATAAAAAAATATTATTAAAACACTATTTTTATTAATATAATTCGATTAAATCTACAGTTTACCTCAACCAGTGTATGCAGATAGTTTTCAGAATTAAAATATTATTATCCAACAGTTAGCCATAAATATAGGAGTTGAAATACGCAATACAGACTTGAATATAATCAACTCAATGGAATAGATGGAAAAGTGCACGGTATCAAGACAAAAGTCTATGCGTTATTTTCGGCGTTGCAATGTATTTCTATCAATGAATACGACATTTGATCAGTTTTATAGTAATTAAAGCAATTTTATAATGCGCTTTTGTTCGTATACATTATGGTAGTCTTATTGAATAACTGCAATAATAAACAACCAATTGGGTTAAATGAATACAATATTTTTTATATATGTATGCTGATTTAACTTACATAGATGCATGATGTTGTCTTCCAATTATGTTGCTGACGCTTTAAGTATAATAAAAATAATATTAAAACAGTATCTTTATTAATATAATTTGATTAAAACTACATCTTACCTCAACCAGTGTATGCAGTTAGTTTTTAGAGTAAAGATGTTAACACCCAACAAAATTTAACCGCAAAAATAGAACATGAAATACCCAACACAGATTTTAATATAATATACCCAATGGAATAGACGGAAAAGTGCACAGTATCAAGACAACAGTCGGTGTGAGATTTTCGGCGTTGCGGTGCAGTGTTATCAATGAATATGCCATATCATTTATGTTATAATTGCAGTGGCAATTTAACAATGTGTTCTCAGTTGTATACATTGAGGTAATCTTATTGAATAAATTAAATAATATACAATTAATAGGGTTAAATAAATACAATATTTTTATTTATGTATGCTTATTTAACTTACGTTGATGCAACCGATTCTAGTATGAGTATATAACATTTGTATGCTGCGGTCTTCAAATAATGTTGCTGATGCTTTAGGTATAAGCAAAAATAATATTAAAACAGTATCTTTATTAATATAATTTGATTAAAACTACATTTACCTCAACCAGTGTATGCAGTTAGTTTTTATAGTAAAGATGTTGCCACCCAACAATTTTTATGCGCTTTTGTTCGTATATGGTCGTTTTGTTGACATACTGCAATAATAAACAAACAATTGGATTAAATCAATACAATTTTATTATATATGTATGCTGATTTAACTTACATAGATGCAACCGATCCTGGTACGGGTATCTAACGTTTGATTGCTGCGGTTTTTACATCATGTTGCTGACGCTTTAAGTATAATAAAAATAATATAAAAACTGTATCTTTATTAATATAATTCCATTAAAACTATATTTTACCTCAACTAGTGTATTATTCAGATAGTTTTCAAAATCATCCAACAGATTTTGGCCATAAAAATGGGAGTTGTAATACCCAAAACAGACTTAAATATGATGAGCCCAATGGAATAAAGTGAAAAGTGCACGGTATCAAGACAAAAGTCGGTGTGTGATTTTCGGCGTTGTAATGCAGTGCTGTCAATGAATATAACATTTTATTTGTGTTATAATAGCAATAGCAATTTCATAATGTGCTCTTGGTCTTATACATTAGGGTCATCTTGTTGAATTAATGAAATAAAATACAATTAATAGGGTTAAATAAATACAATATTTTAATTTATGTATGCTTATTTAACTTACATAGATGCAACCGATTATTGTACGAATCTTCAACATTTGAATCCTGCGGTCTTCAAATTATGTTGCTGACACTTTAAGTATAATAAAAATAATATTAAACGTTATTTTTATTAATATAATTCGATTTAAACTACATTTTACCTCAACTAGTGTATTCAGATAGTTTTCAGATTTAAGATGCTATCATCCAACAGCTTTTAGCTATAAAAATAGGAGCTGTAATTCCCAAAACAGACTTGAATATAATAAACCCAATGGAATAGAGTGAAAAGTGCACGGTATCAAGACAAAATTCGGTGTGTGATTTTCGGCGTTGCAATGCAGTGCTGTCAATGAATATAACATGTTATTTATGTTATAATATAAATAGCCATTTCACAATGTGCTCTCAGTCGTAGACATTGGGTCGTCTTGGTGACTTACTGCAATAATAATCAAGCATTCGGGTAAAATCAATTCAACATTACAATATATGTATGCTGATTTAACTTACATAGATCATAGTATAAGTATCTAAAAGTTGAATGCTGTGTTCTTCATTTTATGTTGCTGATGCTTAAAGTATAAATACGATAGTTATATAACATTTTATTTATTATTATAATTTGAATATTTCTTTATTTTACCACAACAAGTGAATGTAACTTGATTTTAGTAGCATGATGATATTTGCTAACAGTAGTATTATCTAAAAACATAATATGTTTACACTTTTATTATTACAAAGTCTTTTTATTGTACTGAAGGTTGCTCCCGATGCAATTAGGTCTAAGCACAGAAAGGTCAATATAATTGCTAAGGCACAAGATAGACATTCTAAAAGAAAATTTCACTCTTAAAATTGATATCTTTGTATACGACAAGATCATATAACTAGTTGCTCTCAATTTTAGTTCAAAACCTAATATATAAAATATTATTTTATTCTGTTTGCTACCAGGAATATATCATAGCGTTGTAACGCAAAAATATCAATAGAGGGTCAAATTAAACGAGTACATGATTACTATCCTATTCAGCAAATATGATTCTGAGAAGATACACACCTAGTAATCATCATTCTCCCGGAGCAATTTGCATCACAATAGTTTATGTTAGGGTGTCTAGTATTGAAATCTTTAGTTGAAATGACAGCTTTCAGGTCCAAACACTGCACCACAATCCCTCCGAAGCAAATTGTTTCTTAGATAGTTTCCTAGCTACCGAATAATATTGTTTTGTTTTTTATTTGAATCGCGACGGTTTTTAGTGTTAACGTTGAATTAGGCGTCGGTTATCGATTTTTAAACAAATATCATGACTTTTATATCTATTCTTGAGAGACAGTTTTTCCGGCGGAAGATAAATTTCAGAATGTACTCGTACATTTATGTATGTTAACGTGGGATTTTAAATGAGTTTCGGTGTACACGATAATAATACTTACTAATTTGTAATTTCGATACGATAGTTTTCTTTCGGATTCCACGAGAATTCAGCGTCCATCTTCGGGTACGTGATACGGAGGGCAGTAAACTGCTCTTACTCCAGGCTGAAGATTGGCTCAAGCACGACTGACGCTGCAAAAGGTCTTATTTTTTTATATAAAACGTAAAAACTAATTTAAAGAGCTTAACATTATGTGCAATTCATTAAATTGGTTTTAACTATTTTCGTGTTTATTTTTATGTTATTAGCTACAATATAATAAACATAAGTATATTTTATTTAACGTTGGTAATAAGTGATAATTTAAGTACATTTAGCTGAAGATACTCCTTCCTATACGGGCAATGTTTGTAGTCAGATGATCTCCTCCTCATCTGATACATCTTGCGGGTAATTCGTGGTCCTTCGTGGAGCAGTTGATATTAGCTTGGCTTCCGGTGCATTTGACGCACTTTGTGGTGTCGCCGTACGCTTAACACCTGAAACATTGATTGACATGAATACAATTTCGTTTGTACATTTCTAGGGTATACTTTTCATAGCAAACAAACTGGAAGCGTTTTATAGCGATTAAGCTCACGTTGAAGCTAAACTGCACTAGGTTTAGCCTGGAGTCTTCGTGTCTCTGTCTTGGTCTTCATCTTTAGTAACGTCTGTCTCTCTAAAGCAGCAGCAGCAATGTCGTCAATGAGGATTTTGGATAGTCACCGTAAAACGGATTTCATAGTTTGGTATTTATTGTGAATAACGTGTAAAAAGCACGGATAACCTTTTATTAGTCCATTCATAAGGGTTATTATTATTTTAGTTTATTCATTAGTTGTAAAGTAGGTCCCAAAGTTTTCATTACTACGGGCGGGATCCTTGATGGTTTAGAATTATCGTCACTTTTTCCGGTTTTTAAACCGGTTTTGCCTGATAGTCGCCTGTCTCTTTTAGTTATGTGCTTATTATTAAATATTGCACATTTGTCAATAACGTATTTGTCAGTGCTGAATATAAAGTCTGTTTCACTAAAACTAAATACGATATAGCCTGATGTATATTTATAAATAATGATTTAAAATATTGCGGGTAATTCTGATATTATTAATATGTTATCTTGTTGCTTGAGTATCATTTTAAAAGCCGCATTAAAGCCAACGCATCATTTTCAGGGTCAAGTCAGCATTTATTGGTTTAAACTCTTATGTTTAGTAAATTTTATGCCAATTGTTTAAAAGAGCTCTTTAAATGTCTACGAGGTTTTTTATTAAATAGTAAACTTTTGACTTTAACGTAATTAATTTTTTCAAGTATATAGGAATCCGGAAATCATTTCCTTAAATATTTATGAACAAAAAAGCATCGTAGTGGTTATATGTAACTGTACTTGAATTAACATTTTCGTTTATCAGAAATAAACTTTAAAGTATTAATAACTGTCTTATGTACAATAGTTATTAACATATTTGTAATGTTTCCATATGCAGTATATAATAGAAAAGATTACTTTTTCGTACCCAATAATACTAGGTATACTCGCCAAAACACGAGGGAATTACATTTACTTAATGGAGTCATTACGTACAATTTAAAATTGAATCGCTCATTGAAAGTACAGTTTTCATTTTAGGGTCTTGTCAGCATTTCTTGTTTTAAATTCTTAGGTTTAGTAATTTTTCTGGCAATTGTTTTAAAGAGCTCTTTAAATGTCTATGAGAATTTATTAATAAATGGTACACTTTAGTCAATAACGTAAATAATTATGCTAAATATAAACTACGCTAAAATATCAAAATTAAATGATACCAACTGGACCAGCTCCTCATAGCTAACATTAAACAGGGCAATGTGTAATGCCAGCGTATTAAGTGCGGACGTCCTAGCCCCAACGGCCATACAACTTTCTGCGAGAACTCTCAATGCTCCTAAAAGAAAGGCGCTGAGATATAAGGACGGATGTCCCTTTGTAAAGGTATATTAAAAACCTTTTTTGAATTTTTTCCACTAAGTGGGAAAATTTGCCTTTTTGGGGATTCCAAATTATAGATCCCGATTCAAGAATGCTACGAGCTAAGGCGTTATAGAGGATGCAAATAACTGACGGATCGTCAAATGAAAGGCGTTCCTCATAACAAAGCCGAGCATCTTGGAAGATTTATCACAGACGTCGTGTATGTGTAGAGAGAACCTTCACTTGTTCTAAAAAGTTATTCCGAGATCTTTAGTGGAAGTTTGTTTGTTTGTTTGACAATTTTTTTAATAATAGCTCATGACAAACCTTGTCAAAAGCCTTCTCAAAATCTGTATACACGACGTCTACTTGAATTTCCGATATGTAGTTTTTAATATATACTCTATATTTATTTTTTAACCACTAATAATATGTATATTTCCCAAATACTACATGAGGGAATACCATTTACTTATTGGAGTTATTACGTACAATTTATAATTAAGTCGCTCATTAAACGTACACAGTTTTCGTTTTATTTACTATAAAGTCTTCATAATATATCAGTCTGTTTAATCTAATATACTTCGATATTGTCTAAAGCAGGGGTGGCCTACCCAAGTGATCTTGCGGGCCACTTTGGAAATGCATCATAACTCCGCGGGCCATGTATAAAATTATATATCCCATATTAGATTTAGATACACTATAGACATTTTTTTGAGTGAAAAATTGTCCATGGTGTATTGGCCATTATAAAATAAATATATTTTGTAAAAGTGTGGGGAATCTTGCGGGCCTCAGGGCGGGCCGCGGGTTGGCCCCTCCTGGTCTAAAGTATACTAATTAATAATAATTACGAATACTTGGGCTGATGCTTATAAATCGCCACTAATCTTCTACTATTTTATTTTATTTTACACTTATATGTCTATAACGTAATTTAATTGATTAATATAATTTATGCTTTATTATACACGTATGGAAATAAAGGTGTTTTTTTTAGAGATATAGAATTTTAAAATGAAATAAAACACATAAAAATCGTGGTGATGGCCATGGTATTGGCTTTATTGGAAGTATAATTTTATGCCATTAGTATTTAAATATGATTTCGGGTATATAGGCGCCACGAAGTCCAAATTTCGACCACTTTTCCAAGCAGCTGGGGCCGTATATCAAAAATAACGCGGCGAATGTTGGCTTCCAAATCGTCCACTTTCTCTGGTTTAGCGGCGTAGACTAGCGACTTTACATATTTCCACAGAAAATAATCTAAAGGTGTTTAAATAACACGATTTTGGAGGCTAATTCTAAAGTCAATTACGCGAAATCAATTAAATGCGATAATAGAATGTATCTATCGATAAATTGATTATGGCGCGCGCTGTGTAGTAGGTTGCGCCGTCTTGTTAAAACCAAAGCTCTTTCACAATAATGCCATTCAATTGAGAAACGAAAAAGTGTGTATTTATATATCTACATCGTTCTCAATTGACTGTAATGTTCTGGTTGGCATCATTTTTGAAGAAATATGGACCATTGATTCCATCAGCACATAAAGCATACCAAACAGTGCTTTTTTGTGGGTCTCGATAATAGCTAGTGGATTTTCTTTTGAAACAAAATTTTGCTGTAAAAATGATGATTAAGAGCAATCTTGTTTTCAGACCATTAACCGAACGCACACGACGGTTAAGGGACTAAAAAATAATCATTTATGTCAAAACCAAAGTCTATCCATTTATTAGGTATCTCATGCAATACTTTATGAATAGTCTTATTAAAATCGTGTTTGTGGCACAAAATTAGTAAACACGACAGATTCGTTGCTATTGATCTTGACACACGATAACCACGCTGTTTACAATTAAGTATTATTTGATATTGTTTGAAGTATACTTATGAATTATTATTTCGAATACTTTGGCTGATGTTTAAAAAGTCGACATCCGCCTTTTAATATTATTTTTTATATTACTAATATCATTTACCTCTTAAAAATCATTTTTATTAAATTTTCCTCAGGTCTACCATTGTGATTATCATCTGTCGTCGGCACAGATGATAATCAAAGTGTTCGTATCCCATTGTATTATTTACCACAGTTGCTCTTCAGTTTTACTCATTTTAACGCCAGAAAATAAAACACTATTGTGAGACTCAGTACTGTTAAATATTATCGTCAGTAGAGTATTATTGTCGATTTTATCACACATGCTATTCAACAGATCGTCGACGATCTTTATCGATATATCGCTTTTTATATCCAAATTCATATGCGCCAGGGTGAGCTTACTCTTATTATAATTTTGTAATACTTTAGAAACTACACTCGTGTTGTTGTCGGATTGAATGTACACTATGTCATTCTGTTCTTGGGTATGTTTTATATAAGAGTTTCTAATACTATTTGAGCTGACAATTGTGTACGGTTTCAACTCCCACTTGGAATCGGTTCTGTCGAATTGTTTTTGTGTCCGTCGAAACTCACGATGGTTAGCTAATTGGTCTGTTAAATACTTATTTCCAAATGCTATGTTGTTCCTTAGTTTCAACTGTACAAGTTTCAGTGAAGCCAACGCATCTTCTTCAGGGTCGTGACCGCTTTTGTTATTTTGAATTCTGATGTTTAGGAATTCTCTTGCTAAATGTTTTAAAGAATTTTTTCGCCGTCTATTAGAGTTAGTATTGAAAATTACGCTAGTATCAATAATGTAAGGATGGTACATCTTCAACACATTCAAATCGAAATTAAGTGACTGCCCGATGAGAATGGCATCAGCGGGCAAGATACTTATTAATTGGTTTTGAACATGATGGAGCCGTACCGTTGTCTCTTCTAGTAATTCTTCAGTTACACCCGATTTGTCGGTGTAATAATCGGTTACAGGGTTAAAGGGCTTGACGAAAGAAGTGTAGAGGAGGTTACTTGTTTCGTCAATCACAGAAATTCTGGCCAATTCGATTTCATTGTAACCCGTGTACACCATCTCACAGTCGATTGCAAACATCGGCGAATTTTCAGTGACCGGGTTGTAATATTCTTGGCTGAATACAAACTCCGGTTTCTCTACAATGTACATTGGGATACTATACTCGTTTTCGAGCATTTCTTTAATGCTTAAAAGCAATTCCGTTCTAGAAAACTGGTCGAGCTGGTTGCATGGAATTAAGTTTGGAGTATCAATTTCATTTATTAGAAATAAACTTTTTAGTGATGAAAGTCGGTCTTCTGTGGGTGCTAGCGCACTTGCAATGTTTCCGTAATTAGTATATGTTCCTTTCGCTTTACCACTAATAATTGGTACCATCGCCAAATACTCTACGAGAGAATCATCATGAGTCATTAAATGTAATTTACTGTTAAACTTTCTATTAAAAGTAAATAGCGCTTGTTTTGCTACGAAGTCTTCATACGATATGTTATTTACTACTAACGCTATGGAAGTCTTTAATTTTTTTGGTTTCAAACTACACCATCCCGTTGATATGGATGAATAGTTTACCGACGCGCAGGACAGTAGAAGTAAATGTTGTAGGTCGGTGATAAATAATGGGATACGAACACTTTCAGGCCTATCAAGTGACGATTGAATATCATTGTCATGTAAGGTTAAATGCATTTTATAATTACTGCTGCTTTTTACCATTGTTTTAGATTTATTTGACAGCATCTTAAATAAACATAGTTTGTTGAATTAACTCACATGGTAATATATATTAGAATATTTTTTGATACATACATTTTAATAGGTCAAACAAGCTTAGTCAAAATATAAATAACGGGACAGAAATTGGTCAGCAGTCAGTCTGAAATAATGTTATTTAATTAGTATATTCTACTATAGTGCATAAATGTTACTAATTTTCTAATGAGCCATTCACTAAAAAAAGCATA